>NW_006368804.1:0-865 GCF_000327345.1 Myotis davidii
ACGAATATTATGCTTAATTATGGCGAGATCCTATGGCCTCAACCTTCGACATATAACTCACTGCTTTCCCAATGGAATAAACTCACCAGCAACAAGGACAGTTGCCTCTGGGAACGAACCCCTCCATAGACCCCCTCCCCCCCTTTATCCTTCAACCTTCTCTAAACTTGCAAGCCCAATATTAAGTAGAGTCCCTCCCCTCCTCCCCCCCATTCTTTCAACCCAATAGCACCTCGGTTGAAGGAGTAAATCTAATTAAAGGAGCAGGGGAAATGGAAGATGCTCAGTGAGCTCGGGAAGCCGGAGCTGTGGAACGTGCGCCAGTGATGGGCTTGCAAGATGGGAAATTCCTCAGACGGCCAGGCAAAGTGCTCGCAATGCTGTCGGAACATCTGGCTTTCTCTGTGTAAAACCTCTTCCGCGAGGTTGGCGGAGGTTTTTATTCTAATTGAATTTGTAGTTAATTCCAGATAAAGATGAGTTTCTTTTTGCTGATGCTGCTCAATTCGGGAGCCCAGCCCCACAACGATGAGAAGCCCGTGTTTACTCAACGTTCATCAAAAGAAGGGGTGGGCCCAAGCGAGCCCCCGTTTGCTGATGTCTGTAGGGCAGAAGGACAATTTCTGGTGCGCCCCATTCCTGACTTGGTCTTCTGAATCCCGTGGGATGGAGATGGAGAGGCAGTCTCCTGGGTCTTAAAGGCGGTGTTTCTAGCCCATCAGCCAGAACATGGGTAAGCTCTGGTTTGAAGATGGCTCACCACTCTCCCTGCGAATGTTTACTGGTGTTAATTGATCCCGAAACAATTTATTATCCTAAACCTAGCTGGCGGCTGGCTCAGTGGATAGAGCATCAGCCCGTGGAC
>NW_006368805.1:0-865 GCF_000327345.1 Myotis davidii
TTTTTTTGTGTGTAGACTAGTTGCCTTTTTTTGTTCCTTTGCTCTCTCTCATGTTCCATATTGACGAATCATTACCAAGAGATGTTTGCTACAAATAATGTGCAATCTTGTCTTTCTATCCCTTCTCACAGGTATTCCTACTTCCTTTCTCTTGATTCCTATCAGTCTCCCGCTGTCTTCAAGTTGCTTTAACATGACAAAATAGGGTAAATAAAGCCTTCCCCAAACTTCCCCCAAGAAGCTGGTGAATAAATGGACTAATAAAGGCCACACTGCTACGTGTATAAGTTTATCCTGCCATCGTTATAGGTGTGCCCATCTTCCTAGGATTGTCTTCCACTTACCATCCTGTAGGCACAGAAGCCCCTCACAAGGATTAGTGTATGCACACCCACTCCCAAGGATCTAGATTTGAGAAGGCCTTATAATTTCTAATCAAATTTTCTCCTCTGTGTTCCAAGAATTCAATACCTGTAAATCATTTCTTTCAAACATCAAGTTTTCAAATATCTGTTATTCTTTAATTTATTTAATTATCCCCCATAATAATTGTGATGAAGAGGGATCTCCTGCTTCATTGGCTCCCCTACAAAATAAAAGGAACAAGAACTTGCCAATTGTAGAAGTCAAATGACTCCAAATCAGTGATTCTCCAATGAAGCACTCACTTCACTATCCCTTTGCCAGTGTGGCCTATCATGGTCGTCCTCAACTGAAATGCCAATAAAGCATGCATTTCCACTGCAATACACCTTCATACAGTCCCTGCATGATCCCGACCTAGCAAGGTGCGCATTAGACACTAACCTGTGCTGACATGTTGATTATAAAGTCTCTGGGTTTAGGGAAAAGCATTTTTTATTAA
>NW_006368806.1:0-865 GCF_000327345.1 Myotis davidii
GGCCTTCAAGGCATGAAAGCAGAGTGGAAGAGGAAAAGGAAGCATGAAATAGGGAGGGAGAAAAAAGGGGAAACAGAGAAATAAGGGAAAAACATGAAAAAGAGAAATGAGGAGACTCTTTCCTTCCCTCTTTCCATCCTAGCCCAGCTGGAAGAAGGGCCACCAGAATATCTGTCTAGCTGGGCTAAAAGGAGAAGCCTAGGCCTTCCATCACCATGGGTATTCTCTCCAGCCCTCATCTGAGCAGGCTGATTCTTCTCACCCCCGAACCTCTCCCTGCAGTTAGTAGGGACAGTGCTTAGGGAATTGAGGGAGCAGGCAGGGGAGTGAGGCAGGCAGGAGAAGGGGCCCGTGGGATAGGAGTGTTGGTTTAGTCGCCAAAGTCAGAAAAACAAAAGCCCCAAAGGGGATCCTCAAACCGGGGTATTTCCAGAGGGACTGATCATCCGAGCCGGCGGATGTTGAGCAGAGAGAGCGGTCACTGAACCTACGCCCCATCAGCCAGGCAGCATCTAGGGTCCAACAGCCAGGCCAAAAGGAGAAGAGAATCTGATTTACAGAGGGCTTCAGCTTGCCCACCAATAGGATAAGGGAAGGGCCAGGGGGCAAAGGAGTGGGTAGCTCAGAGCTAATGATGGGCCCTCCCAACCCAGAGAACATAGGAGCCTTTAGATCAAGGATCGGGCTCTGCCTGCCAGTGATCCTAACCTTGTTGCCTTTGAGTAGAAGCCCTGAAAAGGTATCAGAACAGGGAGATAAAGTGTCTTGGCCAGAGGCAAAGTATCATTGAAAATTTTACAAATAAGTCCTATCTGGAGCTGGAATCCATCGAGATTAAAGAATCTGGATTTCTGAAAGTGAGCCC
>NW_006368807.1:0-865 GCF_000327345.1 Myotis davidii
CCAGCCACACTCACTTGTTCCTCACAAACAAGGAAGTCAATTACATCCCCATGGATTTGACCCTGTAGGCTGCAGCTAAAAACAGAGGGTTCAAGAAAAGGTTAACTGTCATCTGATAGCCTAAGATAACATTTACGCCAATAACAAGGGGCAGAAGGGGAAGATAAATTCACAGTACTGTGAGGTCACATATTTTGGGATTTAAAATAAAGTAAAATATCCAGATTTTCTAGGGTGAGCTGATGACTTGAAATAAATGAACAGAACCAATTGCCAGAGTGTAGCAGGATATGAGATTTAACCAGTCATCATAATAAAACACTATAAAAACTATTACTAATAATAAATGGGTTAGTGTTTACTGAGCACTAACTGGATGTCTGCACAGGGTTAAATATTTCACATACATTGTCATGGCATATGTGAAGGCGATAATATTATTTTCTGCAGTTTGAAATGAGGAAACAGTACTGGAGAAGTTAAATAACGGATAATGGTCATAAACATAGTAATCAGTGGAATCTGGATTTGCATCATGGCAGTTGAACTCCAGAGCTTATTTTCATAATCACTAAACTCTAATGCTTGAACCTAATATTTCTTTATTGCCATGAATACAAAATCTAAACATAGCAGCTTTATAATGCTTGATTTCAATGACGAAAGAAGTCTTGATTATTAAGAAACAGCATTTTTCCATCATGAACTGACTGGTATTTTAATAATTCATTAAACAAATAATCATTGAATTCTACAGTGTACATTGCTTTGTGTCAGAGGTGAATGCAAAACAGTAAACATTTGGGGATCAAGTGGGAAGTTTTTGTTCCTCAGGCAGCGGTTCTCAACCTGTGGGTCCCGACCC
>NW_006368808.1:0-865 GCF_000327345.1 Myotis davidii
TTTTTATTTTCCCCATCAGAGCAAACAGGGCTAAAAAGTCATCCCACTCAGTAGGAGAACTCATGTTGCTGTGACTTTTATCTCATTTAAAAGACTCATTTGTATGGGTGTGTGACTATGGGAAAAAGAAAAGAAAAAAAAAGATCCATTTTTTTAAGGTTCTTAACAGTCTCCAGCTAACGCGTAGGCAGAAGTTCCTCCAGGTCTACGTGATGTTGCTGGTTACATGCCGTGCTACTACGTGTCTTCAACATACTGGTATCTTCCTTACAGAGTGTGGTAAACCTTTCAGTTGTTTGTTTCTGTTTTATAAGGAGAATCAATATTCCACCCCAGTGGGGGCATCTCTGTTAATGATCAGGGTTTTTATTCCATCTTTAGATTTCTATTTCTGAAGGTCCATCTCTCTGTGGTTTCATTTTACCACAAGAGCTTGACCTGACACTGCTCACACTGCATTGGAGAGCCATTTTCTCCCTCCTTGAAAGGAAAAGGGGAATTTTTCCCACTAACTGGTGCATGGACAAACCTCTCAACACTGTCCCGGTTTTAATCTCAGTAAACTCGGACTCTCGTCTGCTAAGCCTTCATCAATCATCTGGGTGTGTGAGTGTGTCTTGTTCTGTTCTGTTTTTCATAAAACCCTTAAACCATATAGTTAGCCTGTGACCACAGGCCAAACCCTGAGCCTTCTGGGCAACCTGAAGAGTGGTCCTTCTCAATGTATCTCCCAGTGATGACCTGACGCTCATACTGTGAATTTGGGAAGAGGTAAAATTGACTGTTCCTCATGGGCAGTTTTCCCAGTCACCTTGTGAGTAGACACCTGCCAGTATTGTTTGAGATCTCTCTCTCTCTCTCTCTC
>NW_006368809.1:0-865 GCF_000327345.1 Myotis davidii
GTTTGGCTGTCTGGTCTAATTACCATGTTATGCTTTTATTATTATAGATTATGTACTAACCAAAGAAGACATTAGCTCTGGAGGAATTGAGAAAGATCTCAACAGGAGATGATAGTTGAGCTATTACATTAACAAAGCTATTTTTTAAGGATGTGCAATGGAAATAGGAAATAAAAGGCTCTGTCTTTGTTATCTGAATAAGTAAGTTTGGAACTGGCCCTGAATCAGTACACCTCACTAACATTGTACAGCATGCCTTGGAAATATATGTCTACTTAATACTATTCTAGAGATATATACTGTATTTTATGGGTATAACTTGGCCTAGTGTATATTTTTTGGGGAAATACTGGACTAACAACGGCAGCTGCTATAACCCACAGGATAATAAGCATCAAGTGATGAAACAGTGAGGAGCATGAGCACTCCTGAGCTTCTGCGACCAGACTGTGATCGATGGTGTAACATGGAGAATGTATCAGAGCTGTAGAGTGGATGCCTTCACCCTCAGTGTGACTCTTTAAGGTTTTTAAATGAGCCTCCTGGTACCACAGCTTGAGGAAGATGCTGAATGCCCAAGAGCATGCAGAACTAGGAGAATAAGAGAATGGAGGGCTCAAACGGAGGACACTGAGGGCTTTGGTCTCTGAAGACCTTCCAGCATGGATGTTATGGGACAGGAGCGACAGGGTACATGGAGTCCTGGACTGGGGCTGGGGGTGCAGACAGGATCCAAACAGAGACTGTCCTTGAACTATACTGGTTAAGCACAATCATTCCTTCCTCAAGTGAGAAAGATTGGAAATTAATTATAGAGACACTGCAGTCTATTCTACCTAATAAAAGACAAAAAGGGTAATTGACC
>NW_006368810.1:0-865 GCF_000327345.1 Myotis davidii
ATGCTCTATCCACTGAGCCAAATAGGCTAGGGCGGGAATATATATTTCTTGACAGAAGTAATGCTAGGAATGGTGTTTATTCTTCCAGACCCGTCTAAGAACTCAATGAACAGGAGCCATTATTATTACAAAGTGATATACCGCTTGTATGTGCTTTAAAAAAATAGTGAGAAAGGTCCCTTATAAAGAAACAAGGGGCCAATTGACCTCTGATACAAATATACTTATTTTCTTTGTCTCAAGCATTGGTGGGTGTGAAAAGGTGGGATGAGTTAAAGAATAGTGAGAAGATGGTGATGTGAATAGTGGGGGTACTTTTAAGGACCTCAAACAGTGACTGTGCTCTTTGTGGCTAATTTTGCTAGTCACTTTCTATTTCCTTTCCTGTCACTGACTCTTGCTTTTCAGTGGTGTTTGAGACTCGTTAAGGGAAAGGGGAGGGATTCAAAAATAGGACAAAGGGGAAGAAAATGACAAGAAAATGGAAATAAAGGTTTCCTTGATGGGCCAGAAAAAGAGTGATACAGATGGGGATGAAGAAAGAATAGAATAACTATTAGAATAGTTAACAGTCACTAGTAAAACAGTTACTGTTTTGACCTGTAAGTGAGACAAAGAACAGGCTGAGATGAAATGGAGTTCCATGAGGTGGAAAGCAGAGCAGGGATCTGGGACATGTGTCATTTGTAAGGAGACGGGTCGGAAGGGCATGTGTGGGGTTTTTGGTTCTGCGCCCAAATGGTATAGAAGGCCAAGAATAGTTTTATTGGTTCTTGAGGTTCTCAAGGTTGGTACATCTCAAGGGGGAGGCAGCAGCTACATTTAACTGAGCCTTTCTTTGTGTTGTTTGCTCATGTTCCCTGCT
>NW_006368811.1:0-865 GCF_000327345.1 Myotis davidii
TAAAAGTGGAATACAAGATGGAACTGGGGGACAAATGCCAGCATGAGGCTGGCACCAAACTTAAGGTATAAGAGAAGACACAAATGACCATGAGAGATCTATGGAGGAAAATTATTGTGAGTAAAAGATATGGGCAAGGGAACAGAAGTGGGACAGGGACATCTGACCCTGTAAAGGGAAAAGAGAAAGACGAAGGATACAACAAAGTAGAGAATTCTTACATCTCAGGACCTGCCTCTCACATCCAGGCTTGTTATTTCCGTCTCACGCTGCTAGCAAATTTTTCGTAACCCACATTTGAGTACAAGTTGACCTAGAATTTAAGTTGTTCTGCTTTTATTTTTAATAGAAATATAATCCCTTTTGTTCTGCCAAGAGGGACTGCTTCAATGCATGGCTAGTTCTTAAAGCACAGAATTTTATTAGAAAAATCACCAGTTCCTTTAAAGGCATCAAAGTAGATGGGGTGGGAAACACTCATATCTAACTTTTAGGATGATGTATGTGGCTTGAAAACAAATCAGTCTCTTAGCCTGTTACTTACTGTTGTAATGATACTCAACATTTACATTATTTCACTGCTTATTTACTTCATTATTATTTCACATATTCAATCTCTTTTCTCATTCCCAATATCATCATGTCATTCATTCTTCTCTTTCTTACATAGATTTTATCATTTTCACCTTTTGAAAAACTGACAAAAAGAACCCACATAATGGTGTTTTCACTGGGAAATAATGAACTACAAAACTCATGTTGATATTGGCAGAATTTTCTACTTTGCATAATAAAATGTTTCTAATCATCTAATGTAATATATGAAGCCTGCAGAAGAAAACAAGTGGTATATTTCTGAATTCTC
>NW_006368812.1:0-864 GCF_000327345.1 Myotis davidii
GATTGTAGTTTACATGACATAATGAGAAGCTTAGGCAGGGAGACACTTTTTAAAAAATGTATTTTGTGTTTGTGTGATATTAGTAGTTAACATTTTTACTTGTACAAATGAAAAAAGTATGCATTTAACTAAGCATATTTCTTAAATTTGTTACTCATTACAATGGCTTTTGATTCTTTACACTGATGTAAAGAAAACACCTATTGTAAATAAACACTTGAATATTTGTGGTGATAATATTTCAGATTCCTACCTCATGAGTCTTTAGGAGTCTTTAGGTAGAACTTTGTCCTCCGCAGGAAACCTCAGTGTTTGCTTTGAAAGGCCCGTGAACTCATTAGGCTCACCCATTTATGGAGAATCATCCCCTTTACTTTAGTTCAGGTGACTATTAATGCTAACCACATCTACAAAATACCTTCCCAGCTATTCCTAGTTAGTGTTTGATTGAATAACCGGGTGCTGTAACACCAGTAAAGCATAAATCCCTAACTGGGCAGATTGCAGTGGGTAGTCATTTTACTGGTAACTCTTTATCTTTTCCTCAAGCAAGCCTTGTCCATCTGGGTTAATAAATCTTTGAAATGCCTGTTTCAGACCCCTCCTTCTAATGTGTGAACCACCCTTTCAGACCCCTCCTTCTAAGCACCCTCAAGAGAACAAATAACCTTAAGTACCCTGTAATCTAATCTCCACTGTGCTTTCTCCCACCTTCATGTAATCTTATTTATGTCTCCTCCTTAATTTCAAATGCATAAAAGAAATTGTAAAACTGTTTTACCCCAGCATGTTTGAAATCTTGCCTCGCAGCATACATTGTCAGTTTGACTCAAACTTTTTGTTGTTGTTAATCCTCACCTGAGG
>NW_006368813.1:0-865 GCF_000327345.1 Myotis davidii
GTGAGTGTGAGTGTGTGTGTGTGTGTGGGGGGGTGTCCCTGGTATGGGGCAGAGGGGTCCAATTTCTGGGGCTGTGGGAGGTGAATGGGTGGGTGAGGCCATGGGGGGTGAGTGGGTGGGTGAGGCCGTGGGCCTGTGACAGGAGGGGAGGCAGCCTTTGGAGCCAGAGCAGTGAATTTCCAGGGCCCTTGGCTGCCCTGCCCACCTCCGCTGTGTGTCAGCTCAGCTTCCTCCTGTCTGTTCCCACAGGAAAGGAGCCCACAGCCCCCTAGCAGGGCAGGGGCGGGGCTGGGAAGGGGAGAGGGGAGCTGCGCCCTCAGTGCTCTGTGCCTGCAGCCAGATCTGGCTCCCTGGACCCGTGTCTGGAAGGTACTTCTGGAGACTGAGCCCCAGAGTCTAAGCGTCATCAGGTCTGATGCCCTCCACAGAGGAGCAAACAGGCCCAGTGCCCAGGGAGCCCAGGTCCATGGCCATCATGGACCCCCCACCTCCTGGCTCCCACCTCCCGCCTGGGCTGCTGTGCCCGGGATGACGGGACAGGAGGCTGAGCCCTGATGGCCTCAGTTTCCTCATCTGCAGGATGGGTTATAGTGTCAGCAGAGGGAAACGAGAGAGTGTTATGCAAATGGCCGGCACGCAGCAACCCGGCCCCATGAGCCGAGGCCCTCATACTGCCTACCTTCACGGGGTCCATGTTGAACTTCTTGCGCCCAATGCATAGCTCCTTCTCCTTCTGGGCCATCCGGCTGTGGACACAGAGGTGTCAGCGTGGGCTGCCCCAGGACCCCAGGGCACGTCCTCCCAGCCAGTCTGCAGGGCCCCTCAGACACCTGAGGACTCCCGTCCCCTCAGCTAGACAATATTC
>NW_006368814.1:0-865 GCF_000327345.1 Myotis davidii
AAGAGTTACAATTTGTGGCATAGGATTAAGTAAGTGTGTAATCTGACAAAATTCAGTGGGTTAAAAGATATCTTCTCCATCCGACCTTTGGCTGTTTGCCTCTCCCGGAATGCCAAACATTTCTGTGGGATTTTTCCTTAAACAGCCTGCCCGTGAAGGCTCTTGAGAACACACAAAAATTGTATCAAACCTTTCCTCCCACAGCTCACACTTTGCTTCATCAAAGGAAATTAACTAATTAATTGATTAATTAATTAAGTGGAAGAGAGAAATTGCCTTTTCTGTGGTGGTCATTCGGCTGCAACTTCTAGAGTCAAAGCTGGTTCATTCCTCCTTGCTGACATGCGGGCCTGGCCCAAGTTCACTTTCCACTGCAGAGAAGGCGTGGAGCTCATTAAGCCCTCATTATGTCTCCCACTTTCACACGGGGCGATTTGTGAAGTGATCAGGCTCTGCTGAGCCCGGGCGAGGAGGCCAGAACACTGGCTCACCCCTTAATTTTTGCCTTTCCTTTGGCCATGACTTAGTCGAATCTGATTTTCAGATTATCTTTTCAATTAATGAAAATTAGCTATATCATCTCAGGAAGGAATAAAAGCCTCCGTTACCCATTCAATTCACACGTGCAGCATTGATTTGAGCTCATGGCTTTCTGCCGGGCCCTTTGGGGCCTAAGGAAATGGCCCCCTAAGGCAGTACACACGGCAGAGCAGTCCTGAGTGGACAAGAGGGCAGGTTCTGAGCCACACAGTTTGGATTCAAGCCCAGGTTTTACTGCCCTGAGGCCTTATGTAAATTACTTAATCTTTTGTGCCTCTGTTCTGACAACTGTACTTCCTTCATCTAATTGTATGATGAATAAATT
>NW_006368815.1:0-865 GCF_000327345.1 Myotis davidii
TTTTGGCCCGTCAGGCACACTGCACTGAAGGGGTTGAAAGGAAACTGCAGTCAGCTAATGCCACCTACAGCAAGCCACACAGTAGGAGGTCCTCCTACCGGGGCACGATTTCATGTTGAAAATAACAGTTTTTGAACTACCCCATTTTCAGCTTATTCCATGAAAAGAGCTTTTAAATGCCAAGCAGTCATAATGAGGCATATAGGTGATCCTGTGTATATTTCTGGAAACCGTAATAAAGCATAATTAATGGCTTTGATTGATGAAGTGGTTAAAGGGGTCTTTCCTCAAGAGAAGGTGAAATACAGAGCCATGGCTGTGGGTCAGGAAGCCTTTGAAATGGTTGTGACATTTGCCCCTGCGTCTTTGTGCTCACACGTATGAACACATCTACAGGACACGGGTTTAGGTTCTGAACTGTGAGGCTATGGTGGCAGCGAGTGTGTGTTGTTGTCTCCTTTTTGAAGAGCTGTACCCCAACCGTGGGCTGACTTTCAGAAGGAAAAGTGTTCTCCGCTTGGCAAAATGACCGAGTCCACTCAATATACCATTCCCTTTACTAGGAAGAAATGTTTCACTTTATGTTCCAAGAGAAATGACACTTCGCGAGAAGATACTAGCATCAGGGAACGTGAATGTTTTTGGATGAGGAAATGTAGTTACTTATGTGCAATTTCCAAAATAACACCGTATAAAATTTTGCATTTGCTTTATTTGCATCAAAGGACTGCTACTAAATAAGAAATTGGTCTGAAATAGAGACCAGTCATCCCAGATCCATGATGGATTTTTTCTTATTCTGTAATCACGAACAAGTGGTTTCCCCCCCAGCTTTTCAGGGAAACCATTATTATTATTATTATTA
>NW_006368816.1:0-865 GCF_000327345.1 Myotis davidii
TTCCCTCCCCAGAGTCAGCCTCTCCACCAGGGAGATCTGTGGCTGAACATGACACGGCGCTTAAGGGCATGGCCTTTGGTCAGGCTAACCTGGTGACATCCCAGCTGACAAGTGTCTTATGTGACGAGTGTCGTAACCTTGGGTTCTGCCTCAGGAAGATGGGGATCAATAGTATCACATCCACAGGGTTGTGGAGAAATTTCCACGTGACAAGGCACGCCACGCAGCTGGCACTCAGACGTGCTCACTAAACGTGTTGTTCCTCTTTCCCCGGAGAGGGGAGAGGACAGCTCACCACCATTCCTCGACTTCTCACATGGTCGGCTGTTTGATGCCAGCCACGCGGGGTGGATGGGAGCAGAGCAGGGCCCCTCGAGAGCCACGGGCACCGAGTGCGTTAACACTGCGCACGATCCAGGCAGTTGGGAAAATAATTAAGTGCTAACTTGTCATTTTTTTAATGAAGTTCTGGAGTTAGAGATTTATAATTGCTAATGAGCCAGGCTAATAATTAGTTGCTTTATAATAAGGGCGATGATCATTCAGACGGAGGCAGAGAGAGCCAGGCTCGGGCCTAATTTTTCTCCTGTAATTATGTGACATGCCCGACTGCCTGGAACTCCTCTCCCCCTTCGGTCCCTCTGCTCCAGGGTGATGCCAAGCTTCCCTGGCACTGTCCCCACTTCCCGTCACCGCCGCCTCTGGACCCCGGGTGCCCAGCAGCACCGCCAGGCCATGGTTTAGAACCTACGTCCACTGTCACCTGGCTGAGTGACATCTGGGGGCCCGGTTGGCCTGGGTGCAGTGACAGGGCTGTGCTGGGGACTAAGGTCTCCTCCAGGGCGGAGCCTCAGGGCAGCGGTTT
>NW_006368817.1:0-865 GCF_000327345.1 Myotis davidii
CAATAATGTTTAAAGAAATATCAAGAAAAGTATCATGTGGCTCTTTCATCATGTCCATGCTCAACTATATCAAGCATCTTTGGGCTTCCTTAAGACTGAGCTTCATCTTTCTTTCATATATTGGCATTCAGTTGTGCAGAGCATTAGAACTTGGTGTGTTCATAGTTTCCTGATGGTTTGATGTATTAATATTTTAAGTACTTTGAGTTCCTAATAGCTTATCTCTCTCTAAACTAGCCCATCCGTGAGACCATGCTGAGGCTTCTCTGTGTCCCCAGCTCTGAAATACTCCATTTGTTCAATTCTTTTTGAAACCATTGTCTGGGCAGAGGTGGCTTTTTGTTACTCTAACTTTCCATTAATCTAAGGGATGACTTTGGGCCATGCTCACCTGCTCTAGTGGTTACTACATCTTCATTCTTTTGTGACCAAAATTCATAAATAAAGATCAAGACAGCTACTTTTTCTCAAATCATCCTAAAGTGTCCTCATCCTCTTTTTCCAGTCAGAACAAGATTTTCCTTGCCAGTGTGATTCTCACTCCACCAACTTTTCCTTTGTGATGGAAATTTCACATACATTAAAGGGGCTTCTGTCACTATTTTTAAAGCTGGATCCTGTCAGATACCTACTTTCTGTTCACAAAGAAGCATTGCTAGTTTCTTCAGAACAGAGTGGGGGGGATACCCTTTCGAACAAAAACATAGAGCAATTTTACTAGTATACACATGTTAATAAATAACATAGTCTCCAAGGGTATTTCTTTTTGTGATAAATCAAACTCTAATTAATCCATCTTAAAAATTATTCCTTCCTGCTGGGGACATGGATTTCTAAAGTGTGTGCGTGTGTGTGTGTGTGTGTG
>NW_006368818.1:0-864 GCF_000327345.1 Myotis davidii
CAAACGGACCTTGTTGATTGATTGTGTTGACCGCCAACAATTTCATCAAAAAAGAGGCTAATGAAGAACCTGGAGACAGATTGTGTTATGATTTATATTGGGCCATGAAGGTCCTGTCTCTTGTCAGTGGGAGCTGGAAATAGATGCTGTGGGTAGCTGGATATGGATGAGATTCTTTTTAATTGGCAGGCATGTTACATTTGGAAATCCTCCAGTGGAACATAAATTAATAATGACATCTCTCTCCTTTATACTTAATCAATGTTTCCCCATATGTGTTTGTCACTGTTCTTAATTTTGGAAGAGACAAGAAAAACCTCAGATGAGTACATGTGCGATAGGAGTGATGCTCTAGTCCTTTCACTGGACACACACCCACAAAATAGCTCCTTTTGAGGGCTCAAGCAAGAATAAAAGAATTCAAATTCCCTGATGATGGGGTAGCCAAGTTCTGACGGTGTTAGTTGGTTTCCTGTACATCAGGCAAGGGACAGGAGCATCTTCTTGACTCATTTACATCACTTTCTGAGTGGACCAGAACATCCCAAGTCAGGACCACACATAAGTACTGGACCATGTGTCCCTTTTGAAAGCCCCACTGATCAGGTCTGTAAACTAATTGTATTTTATTACCTAAGTAAAGGAGTAAATTGGGAAGGGGTGGAGAGGAGACCAAAGCTGGTGAGACCAGCATTCCCCTGGGTTATTTTATAGTTTCTTGTGTTAATCCTAGGGGGCTTATTTATTAGGCCTGTGGTTGACTAGGTTTTTCTTGGAGGGTAAATAGTCTTACCAGCATCTTTTTGCTGCTCCTCCATTTCTTTTTTTTCTATTATCTTTTTATTGATTTCAGAGAGGAAGGGA
>NW_006368819.1:0-865 GCF_000327345.1 Myotis davidii
TTTTGTATAATGAAAATGTTTTGGAATTAGCTACTGATGATAATGGTAGACCATTGTAAATGTACAAACAGCCATTGAATTGTATACTTACAAATGGTTAAAATGAATTTAAGGTTATGTGAATCTTACCCCAATAAAAAGATATTTGACAAAAACCTTATTGGAATGGATTCAAGAATAACTGAGGGGGGACAAATGGGTGTGGAGTCAGTGAGAATATGAAAAACTTAGAAAAGTTAGTTGGAGGGGGTTGTAGGGTAGGGAGGTTTCCTTAGGATGGGTAAAATTTTGGCCACTTAGTGTACTGAAGCTCTTTCCAAGAGGACATGCTAGTATAAAGGAGAAGAGGAAATTGCTGGAATGATTTCTTAGATAGGCAAGAAGAGATGCATTTTCTATATGAATGAATGAAAGGAGTGGGCTTAGAGTGGAGCATGGCTAGTTGACCCACATTACAGGAGGAAAGACATGTGGACAGCTGTGTAGGTAGATTGGTGGTGGCACTTATTAGGTTTTCTTCTGATTTTTTCTATGAAGTGTGAAGTAAGATGATTAGCTGAGAATGATGGGGTGGAATGAAGGATGATTAACTGAAATGAAAGAGGACGTGGAAATTTAAGGAGGGGTAAAGGTCTTTGAATAGTTTCTAGGAATAGAGGAAAAAGAAAGATTTAGAAAAATGTAGTATGGCATTGCCATGATGCAATGAAATGAGTAATCATGAATATGTAATTTTAATCATCATGATTGTGGGCCTCTCTTCACTCAAGTTCTGCTGCACAGATGTAAATGGAGGAGGTGGTGGGTTTTGTGTAGATCCAAGCCTATCCATAGTGATGCTATCAACTAGGAGTGCATGGGACAC
>NW_006368820.1:0-865 GCF_000327345.1 Myotis davidii
AAAAAATTAAAACCTAGTATCCTAATCTGTTGAATATTAGCTAGAAGGTTTTAAGCACATTAATTACTATATCTGACTATTATCTTATATGAAAAATGGACATAATAGTAGCCCCTATGTCATAAGATTGCTTTGATGATTAAATGAGACAATAAAAACAAAAACCACTTATTAATAGAGACTTTTGGAGATCGGCACATGGTAGGTACCCAATAAATGCTAGTTATTATTACTTTTATTATTACTGATGTCATTATTACCTATGTGTTTTAGTATCTATTCCTGAATGCTAGCAACTCTAAACTGTTAATATGTATTTATATCAGAGATGATCAGTTATGAGGTCAGGGAGAGAAAAAATATTATGCAGCTTCTTTAGGGTACACTGTGAACATTACATGTTAAGTTTAAGAAAATATTGTGAAAGGTTTTGTAAAATGCCCATCCGTGAGGGTTATCTCTGCCTTTTACTGTCTTGCAGTTACCTTGAAAGATCTAGAAAACTGATAGTAACACAAACATCTTGTATTTATAGAAATGCAGATTGTATCCAGGAGTGCAGTGGATTAGTATCATCCTCTGGATAATGAATAGCCTTTTGCAAATTTGAAATTCACAAATTCATTTGTAAATTTATTCCAGCATGGCTTATCTGACTATAATGTGTGAAACTTTTGAGTTTTCCTTTGAACCAGTTGTAACATCTTACTGGTTCCCTTATTGAGATAAAAACATGTGTTCATTTTGAAGAAGCAGTATAATTTTACCCTTTAAAATATACATATTTTTAATAAGTTCAAAAACTATGAGTTTATTATTTATTGTGGCATAACCTTAAGCAATCACTTAACTTATCATTGTGTAA
>NW_006368821.1:0-865 GCF_000327345.1 Myotis davidii
CTCTATCCACTGAGGCAAACCGGTTAGGGCCCAGGGAGAGTTTTCTTAAGCTTTCATAGACTTTTTAGCAGTTTTCATGTGCACTGATGAAATAACAAGGGGGAAGTGTATATGTGTGTATGTTGTGTGTATATTTGTAATATCTGCTTTGAGGGCCATAATTCTATGGTAGAACCAGAGGTGCAAAGGGTAATATGCAACTGAAACAGCCGGTGATACCGTTGACCTGTCTCTCTGGGTCCTCTGGCTCAGGTTTATGGAGCAGTGATGAACATAAATCGCGGGAACCCCTTTCAAAAGGAAGTGGTATTGGACTCATGGCCCGACTTCAAAGCTGTCATCACTCGGCGGCAGAAAGAGGTACAGTGTTGCAAGGCAAAACAATAAGAGTTGGTATCAACTAGAAAGAACAGATCAGGTAGAAGGGACATTATAACCATCACAGCCAAATACTTTAGCTTACAAAGCTACACGTTTCATCCTTGGCTGCTAATTTGACTGTCTTTGGAGTACCGGACATATGGAAAACCTCTAGCCTAAACGCGTTCAATAAACTATGCCTTTAGGGTTTCATAATCTCTAGAAGCAGAAAGCACACAACCTGCACACACCAGTGTTTATTACTGAGTTGATGATTTCGTATGACGATGGGGGCTTTGGTCATGCGTGTGAATATGGACGAACACTGAAAAAGATAGCTTCTGCCCCCTTCTGCCTCTGGGACCAAAGAGAGGCTCAAGTCACCAAAGATGTGCTGCCATGACCTCATTAGGACGGTTCTGAGAGTTCTGTTTAATTCTGATCGGCGGGTCCCTTGAGTTACACCCTTTCTATTTTCACAAATAAATTACAAATCCTGGAACTA
>NW_006368822.1:0-865 GCF_000327345.1 Myotis davidii
GATAGTAAATGAAGGAAAGTTCAACATGGATTTGAAGAAATGCACTTTTTTTTTCTGCAATCCACCTGACTCAGATGCTGTACTTTGTCACTTATTGGACTTCTACTAACAAAGAAAATACCTGGATCCTTCTTTTCCCTATGGTTATCCTATGGATACGTTTTTTCTTGATAAGAACCCAGAAAAGTTGATAAATAATGATTGTGACCCTAACATAATTCAGGTGGAACAAAGTGAGCAGAAACACTAGGAGATAAATACCTCAAGAGATAAAATAGATGAGGGTATTGAAAATGTCAATATTTTCAAAGAAACTGATGACAAGAAAAAAGATGAATGCTCCTCACAGACATGAGGTACTAAACAGAATGAGTTTTTAATAAGAAGAATCACCCATAGAATCTGGTACAGAAAACACTAAAGATTGATTTAAATGGAAAGAAAAAATTGAATGAGATGAGAGAATGCATGCCCAAAATGTGTCCGAGGTCCAGCTGATAAGCCATTATTATGCTTAAGAAAAATGGTGAGTTTAGGGTATCAAACTCATGGATGTCATACAAGCTACAGGACAAGAAATGGGAAATTCAAACAGGAATCAGGGGACTAAATAATTATTAGACTTTGGTAATGCTTATTTGACATCCTAGAGAAGACAACTTCCCCCTTCCCTTGTCATGATATGAGCCAATCAACTCAAAGCAGAAGCAAGGGGTGCTGATCACATCTGAAGTAGAGAAAGCAGCAGTGACCATAATGCTCTATAAAAACGAACAACCTTTTTCCCTTGAGAGTTTATCTCTATGAATGTAGCCCGAGAAAAAGTTAGGCTTTGCTTGCTATGCCCACCCTTATGTCCTAATTG
>NW_006368823.1:0-865 GCF_000327345.1 Myotis davidii
AAGGTTGTCCAGAAGGACGTCTAGTCTAATTAGTATATTATGCTTTTGATATTTTAGATGCCAAGAATTGTGAGATTGGTTTATGAAACATTCATTTTAAGCAAAACAGCAGACATGTTTTTAACTGAAGCAGCCCTAATCCTGAGAGTCAGTGGCTATGTGAGTTGGCATTCTGAGACTATAAAATCCACTGGATTGGGGTGGGGGGGATTTTAATTGTTTCCTTTGTGTGTTTTTAATTTCAAGTCCTATAAATATAGCCTAACAGATAATAAATGAAAAAAGATACCATTTTCCCAGTTTCCAGGATGAAGAGGAATAATGTGGAGAATCAGAAAATATCAGTTCCACTGTGAGAACTTTGAATGTTAGCCAGAAAAAGATATAAAAGTCAGCTATCGTATGAAACACCGAAATTTTGGTGTTTGCTTGACACATATTTTATAAACTGAGAATTATACCTACATTAATGCAATCCCTAATTAAAAAGTATGTTTACTTTAATTATGTTCATCTTATTTGAAAGATAAATGTGATGGTTTGAGACACAAACAACAACATAGAATTTCTAAAAGGTGGTTGAGGGCATCGACATAAAGGAAAGATATGATAAATACAGCGATGTACAACCTGTAGGCTGTGTGGTCCATGCTAGAGATGGACTGAAAAGTTGGATATGAGCTTCCTAAGAGCAAAACAAATACAGAGGTAATTAGTTACTACAGTGGCAAACTATGGCCCTTGGGCAAAATTTAATATGCCACCTGGTTTGTACATAAAGTTTCACTGGAGCATAGCCATGCTCATTTGTTTCTACATTGTCTGTGGCTCTTGCTTTTTAAAAAATTTATCTTTATTGTTGAAA
>NW_006368824.1:0-865 GCF_000327345.1 Myotis davidii
TTAATAGCTTTAAAGATAGACAGAGGCTTTTAAACCTTCATCTGTTTTACTTACTAAGGCACCCCAGGATCACTCTAATCGTTTCTAAAACTCAAGGAGGTTAGAGCCTTCCTGTATTCACAAGAATAGCTAGAAAAATGTTTCAATAAATGAAGCCAGTGCAGGAAGGAAGGTGGGCAGCCTACCTGCGTACATCTCCTCAGTCCATGGTCCTCACTGAGGAGATGTCCCTCTCCCCTTCTCTTTCACATCCATCTCGCCCACTACGCTCATGCCTTCCTCTCTGCTGTCTATTTCTTGGGAGACTTGATCCACTTATCAAAAACCTTCTTGCCACTTTCTTATACTATCCTATGCTTTCTGTGCGTAATAACTTATTACAATTTATCTTCAACTTTCCTGTCTTCACATCTATCTTTATGTCTTCTCTGTCCTCGTGTTCCTTTCTTCTTGCTTTGAACCTGGGCAGCGGGAAAAGTTCCAAAGATACACAGAACTTTTTGGAAAGAAACTTGACATTTATCTGCCACACCCTCCCACCCATTATCGGAATCCCCTCTAACATTTCTTGGACAGATGGTAAGCCTGTGTCTACACAAACCCTTCCTGTGATAAAAAGCTCACTCCTGACAAAGGGATTAATTCCAATAGGGACACTTTCAATTGTTCAAAAATTCTTCCTTAAATCAGTCTGCAATAGTACTTTTGCCAGCTCATCTGAAGGAACAGTGGCTAATATGTATGGTCCCCTGTGCTAAGACAGGTCCCAGTGTCATTCTCATGGCACAGGTAAGGAACCTGAAGGTCAGAGAGACCTTCAAGTAGTAAAAGGTGGAACAAGCCAAAACCGGTTTGGCTCAGTGGA
>NW_006368825.1:0-865 GCF_000327345.1 Myotis davidii
AAAGAAATGAAAAATCATTGGGAGTTTACTAGTATAATAGAGATTGGGGAAAGGAAGGGAATAAAATAGAAAGATACACAAATTACTTAAATTGATGCACATTCTTACATGGAGCTTGAAATGGGCCGTGCCTCATG
Organism: Myotis davidii; assembly: GCF_000327345.1. Classification (NCBI taxonomy): domain Eukaryota; kingdom Metazoa; phylum Chordata; class Mammalia; order Chiroptera; family Vespertilionidae; genus Myotis; species Myotis davidii. The sequence goes on from NW_006368825.1 coordinate 138, forward strand.
TCAGCCTCTATAGTCTGTGGCTTCTCTCAGATGAGATGCATGCTGTGAAAAAGAATTGCAAAGGGAACGACAAGAGCAGATGTTGCTCAAGACAACTGGAGATTTTCTGAAAGCATCAAAGCGCACAGTGTTTAAGTTATCAACAGCAGGGCAGATTGTAGCGAGTTACGCACGTTAGATTTGCAACTTCAACAAAGTTGGCCTCTCCACGAGTAATTCCATCATACTAAATGATGAAAGGAAGTCTCTGTGCCTGTGCCACCTGTAGTTTAGATTGTAAATAAACTCAGGCATAAATACATAAGGTGTGTATGCGTGTGCATATTTCAATCCAGAGGGGTTCCGGTTACAGTTTGGTGTGCAAAGCACATGCAACAGTCAGGCCACTGGGTGTAGCGCTCAGGACCTCAGCACAGCAGCAGAAGGCCTGTCTCTTCTGAGACTTACCACCCCTGTCAAAGGCCTGCATTCCTTATGTTGTGAGCAATATGTCTAGGAGTAGGGAGAACACAACAGAATTCAATATGACTTACTCCTAGTTTAATGCATGGGAGGTACGCTGGCTTCTGAACGGAGACAGGGAATGACCTGGAAGTTCAGGGAGGTGAATGAGTCAGAAGGCAGACTCATCTGATTATCATGCTGGGCATTTAAATCTACCGCCTTCTGTACCTCAGTTTCTCCATCTCTGAAATAATACAGGGTGGGGCCAAAGTAGGTTTACAGTT
>NW_006368826.1:0-865 GCF_000327345.1 Myotis davidii
GGGATATACTCAGTCCAGGTAACTGTAACAATGACTAGAGAGGGTCTCTCACTGCAGACATTATTAAAAATATTCATTAAAATGGAATGAACCCCTTCAAAAACTTGTAAAGAAATGATTGTTTTATTATGTAAAATGTATGGTTTGTACAGTTTCAGTCACATGGACATACATTTATTCATGAACTCCCAGTTCTGTGTTACGTGGGAAAACATGCTGCTGCTCAGCCCGCTGGGTTAGGGCATCATCGTTGCTTTAGAGGAGGACGGACTTCATTCTTCTTGTGCTGCAGCCACTGAACTGCCCCTCGTTTCCTGAGTCCTGTGGGATCCGATCACAGCCATTTTCTGTTGGGATGTTGTTTCCTCATTTCATGACCTGAGTTGTGATTTGAATATCGTCCTTTTATGCGGGCTGCCTACGTGTTCACGTCCACGCTGTGTGCGGCCTTGGGGTGGTTCGGCTGATTTCCTTCTGCCGTGTGCAAAGCAGGTGCCTTCCCTGTTGGTAAGTCAGGGGTGGCTTTGCCAGCCCGCTTGGCTCGGCAGCATTCTCTCTGTCTGGGGCACCCAAGCAGGGCTGCTTCATCAGCGTCCTCTTTATGCAACGGCAATAGTGATTGTGTTTAACTCCTGACAGAAAAAAGTTACTTTTTAACTAAAAATAAATTCCACCATGAAGACTGCCCTGATGCTTGCTGACATCGCTTTCATGGCAACATCTTTTTTACCCATGAAATACAATTCATAAACAGTAAAATGCACCAACTATGTTTTTCCTTTTTATTTTTATTGGGGTGACACTGGGTAAGAAAATTGTGCAGGTTTCAGGGGCACAATTCCACAACATGTCATCTGTACACTGT
>NW_006368827.1:0-865 GCF_000327345.1 Myotis davidii
GGTGGTCATAATAACCTGGCCACTCGGTGTATAAACCTTTCTGCATTCCTTACAATCATAAGATTTCACAGCAGTATTAATTCTCTGATGTGCAGAGCAAGAACTGAATTAAATTTCCATTCTTCCCTCATTTCTTAAAGTGTTTCTTATAAGTATAAATCCTCCAATGCTTATTAGACTCTATGTCATGAATAAAGATACACTCCTTTCATTTAAATAGTTTCAAATCAATATACATTGATGTTCAATAAGATTATGCAGAAGTCTAAAGGCCTTTTCATATTCCCTATATTTAAAATATTTCTTACTAGTATAAATTTCCTAATATCAACCAAATTTTCCACACACAGGTAAGGCTTTTGCACATTCCTCACATTCATAAGTTTTCTCTAGAATAAGATTTCTCTGTTTAAGTTGTCACACACAAAAAAATGTTTTCACATTTCTTCTCCAGTAGCTATTGTTTCAATTGAATAAGTTGACCATATAAAAACTTCCCCATTCTTCATATTCATGGGGTTTATCATTACTATAATTTCTATCATGTTGAACAAGGTCCGAGCCATGAGTAAATATCCCTAAATTCCTTACATTATAAGGTTTCTCACTCGTATGAAATGTCTGATGAACACTAAGTTGATACCCACTAGCAAAGGCCTGCCCACATTCTTTACATTTATAGCATTTCTCACCAGTATGGGCTCTCTCATGTTTAACAAGGCTTGAACTCCAACTGAAGGTCTTCTCACATTTGTTACATTTAAAAGGTTTCTCACCAGTATGAGTATTCTGATGTTTAGTAAGGTGATAGCCACGACTAAAAGCCTTACCGCAATCTTTACATTCATAGGGTTTCTCACCTGTA
>NW_006368828.1:0-864 GCF_000327345.1 Myotis davidii
GCCAAGCCACAGTTTGCCAACCACTGGTCTAGGTCATCAAGGACCTGACAAGGCCCTCTCCACTGTGGTCCCAACCAGGAGCTCTGTGGAGGACACAGCCAGGCCCTGAGCACTCAAGGAGGCCTCACAGAAATGATCAAGTACGCAGTCAAAAGGATTTGCAAATATTGCTTGCTCATGTGGGTGTGGAGAAGAGGAAATACGATTATGAAATATTCGGGAGCTAAGGCATGTTCCTGAGCTTAATGTAAGAATGCTTTCTGTAGATTGCATTGAGCACGACCGGCAGAAGGTCCGATATCATAAAAATCATTCCAGGATGGAGATCCCTGTGTTTGTCACTGAGCTACAACTGGGGAGGGGTGTGGAGCAGAAGCAACACACGTCTCTGCTCTCACCATCTTCCCAAATCACAGACACAACTTGATCCAGGACGAGGAGCAGATGGAGCAGAGGGCAGCTGTGATGGTATTAGCAAGAATGAGGTCTGCACAGGGCCACAACCCAAAAGAGCACTTGGATCCTTGATAACAAACTGAAATGAAGAGCTTTCGGCGTAGTACCTGAGTCGCACCGTTGGCTTTCTGTATCCGTGGGTTTTACATCAGTTGATTCAACCAACTGCACATCCAAAATATTAGGCTTAGATGGTTGCTGTACCAAACATGTACAGACTTTATTTTCTTGTCACTATTCCCTAAACAATACTGTGTAACAACTATTTACATATCATTTACATTGCATTCAGTGTTATAAGTAACCTAGAGATGATTTAAGTATACAGGAGGATGTGTGTAGGTAACATGCAAAACCTATGCCAGCTTATTGAAGGGAGTTGAGCATCTGCAGATTTTGGTATCTGTG
>NW_006368829.1:0-866 GCF_000327345.1 Myotis davidii
ATTACCTATTTAGCTGAGAGTTTTATTGCAGAGAAATTATATCATAATTAACAATTAACATAGGACCAACAATTTTATTTTATGATTACTTCTCAAGCAAATTAAGGGAGATAGCTCCATACAATTATATTTTGAAAAAAATGTGATATACCTAATTATATAAAAATTACCCACATCTCTACGAGTAGTATTTACATAAAAGGTGGTAAGGGGAATAAAACCACTAAGGTTAAATATATAAAGTGTTTAAGTAGATGAATAATTTTCAAACTATTTTTCACTGAGGTGCTTTGGTGCCCAAGAATACAAAGTATAGAAGTGGGGAGCCGAAAAGGATGCCAATCTGGAATGCCTCCAAGACAGCATACCCTAGTCCATCTTTTGTTTGTATTTGTATATATTATAGCTACAGTTTTGATATTTACAAAGATTCTAGTGCTTTAGAAAATTCATATAAAACTCCATTAGTGAAATACATTTATACTACATTAAATGATCTACATAAACACAGGACTACAGACAAAAAAATAGAAGAAAGGGGGAGTAATAAATAAAAATTAGGAGAAATGGACATTTAAAGAAAAAAACAGACATAATACAGTTAGAAATTTGTTAGTATAATGTGATGTTATTGTACTACCACATCTACAAAATGAATAGACGAGAGAGAAATGTCTGTTTTGTTAAATTTCTGCCTGGAAATGGAAATATTTTAGCATAATAAATCCATTAGTCCTTTAATGTCTCCTCCATTTTATCTCTGCAGTATTGTAATTAACACAATATTATATACACTACAAATCAAAAAACAACTTATTTTTTTCCCTCAGATGAATTACAAGGGGAATAGATTGAGTTGTCTAATC
>NW_006368830.1:0-865 GCF_000327345.1 Myotis davidii
TTAATTACCATGCATAACTTGTCCAAGTTGAGCTTGCATCAGATCCTCCGGGAAGCTTGCTAAAATACAGGCTTCTGGGCCCCTTCTCCCAAATTCCTGATACAGCAGGTCTCTGTTGCAGTTAAAATTTTGCTTTTCTCACAAGTCCCCGGGTGATGCCGACACTGCTGGTCCACAGAGACTTTGAGAACCATAGGGGCTGACTGTCAGCGCCATGCCTGCAGGGGTCAGGTCTGTTTTATTTATTGCTGATTCCCATAGGTTATCCGAGGCCCAGAGTGTGTACTCAGGACATAGTATAGATTCGCCGAGTGAATGGAGATAGATATATTTGATACAATACATATCTACCAGTCTACACTTCCACAAAATCACCATAGGCACCATTCTCACCAGATATTGGATGCAGCTCTTCTCATTTGAAAGCTGTCATGAGCCTATTTACAATGTTCTTTATTCCACACAGGATAAAATTGATTTAGCAGAAGCACAATTTACTGGAAGATTACATATAAAACTCACATATATGTATTTACTGACTGTATCATAGGAATTCCTTATAACCATAAGTGTCAAAGAATATCTCCATCAATCAGCACATCTTGTTTCCTTTTCTCCCATTATTAGATATTAACACTGTTTCTAATTATATCCTATTATACTGATTATGATACTTTACTGAGATGGGTTTTGCTCTTCACAAGGATTCCTTAACCTCAGAAAAGCAATTGTAGCTAACAAAGGATGAGTACACTTTCTGATTTTATTTTTTTTCTTGTGTAAAATCAGCATGTTGTCTCCCACTTAAATAAGGTAGGAATTAGGACTTCAAAAGGCACTTTTCTCAAGGGAAGGAGCAAAAAAA
>NW_006368831.1:0-865 GCF_000327345.1 Myotis davidii
AAAAAAAAAGGTGCGGCCTTCATGGTGACCATCCACGGAGGTCCTAGGCCCAATACCTATCACCCAAAGGAGTAATTCCACAGTGGCACTTGGCCAAATAGGTGACAGGTTAAGCTTCCACCTGAAACCAGCCCAACCACAGCATGGCACCACATACAGCAGAGCAAAGGGAGAAAAGAGGCCTCTAAGGGAATGGAGTGATCAAGGTGGAATGCTTAGTGATGATGATGATGATGATGATGATAATGTCACAGTTATTGAGAGTTTATAATATGCCTGGCACTATACTAACTGCTTTATATGTGTTCCCTTGTTCAATCTTCAAAAACCGCTCTCCAAAGTAGGTGCTAATATTATCACCGTTATCCCCTTTTCAGAGGTGTGGAAACTGAGGCTCAGTGAGATTAAATAACTTGTCCAAAGTCAGAAAGAAGAAAAGTCAGGATTCCAATTTAGGGCTGTAGTAATTCCAGTGCCCCTTAGAACCTAGGCTGGGAGGGCTGCCCGGGGCAGGTTAAGAGGGCAGAGCCTGACTGACCCCTGCAAAAGTGGGGATGGAGAGGGACAGTCGGACAGACGATGTATAAATAGCAGGCCTGTTTTTATCCCTACACATGGGCGGAAGCAGCTCTATCTGGCACAATTTGAGGGCTCTGAATGCCAACCCAGCCCTCTGTCATACAAATCCCTTCTCAGCACGTCCCTAGGAGCTGAAATACCTACTGAGAGTCATTTCTTTGGGTCAGGACATTGACTTCAGAACACCCTAGCCACAATAAAAAGGTTGGAAGAGAAACACATCAATCTCCTGGCACCTATTGAACAAAGCAACCCTAGGCTAGCTAGCTTGGTCCTGCAGGAGTGG
>NW_006368832.1:0-865 GCF_000327345.1 Myotis davidii
ATGTTTTCAAGGTTCATCCATATTATAGCATGTGTCAGCACTTCATTCTGTGGGTAGACCACATTTTATTGATTGTAGTTGCTTTATTATCATGTCCTCTTCTAAAACACTCTATCCCTGGAAGTATGTTGCCTATACCACTGTATCCATGGGATGGGAACAGATAAAGACAACAGCTAAATTACTGCACCCAGTCCCTCGTCCTCCATCTCCCAATGGCTGCACTTGGTCCCTGTAGCAGCCAGCTGGGTACTGACCTTAAATCAGTCACTTAATCTCGCTGTGCCTCAATTTCCTCAGCTATAAAGCAAGCTTGATGACTACTTGCTGTCCACGCCACAGGGAATAATGAGTTAACGCTAGTTAAAAGCTTTGAGGTTCTCAGATGTCAGGCACTATGTGTCAGGTGTAAGTACAATGTAGCAATATAATCATCATCCACCAAGAGTTTGGTTTGTTTTTCCTAGCCACCTTTTTAAAAAATGACAAGCATCAGTCAACTTTCCCAGGCATGCTGTGTGTAGTCTTCCTTTTTCCAGAACATTCCTTACTCCTAGGTAGAGGGAGGGCTCTTGTCTCTGCTTCCTCCAGTATAAACCTGCTCATCAATTTTTAACAGAATGTAGGGTGCTATAAGTTACTGAGCACCACCCTATGCTAAATATAAGATACTTGGTTCTGCAATCTCATTTGATCCTCGATGTGGCCATTATGATAGACATGTTACTACAATTTGAAGAGGAGGCTTGTAAGGCCCAAGGAATCTATGTAGCCTGTGCAAAGTCCCAAAGCCAGAACAGGTGGAGGTAGGATCCAATCCTAGTTGTGTGAACTCTTCCAGGGGTGGGCAAACTTTTTGACTCGA
>NW_006368833.1:0-866 GCF_000327345.1 Myotis davidii
AGTACAGATTCTAAATGTTTTGCTTATCAGAAAAGTATAGGGAACACGTGGCATTTTGACACGTTCATAAAACACATCGCTGGGAAAATCCTGCTTTCAGAGAGATGCTGAAATAGAACATCTGCCAAACACTGCTCTGCTGGGTACTTGGCAGCTACATGCTAGTTTTAATTCCATCTTCAAAGTGCCACCCAGGTTTGGCCTCTAGGCTTATAATTACTGTGCTTATTCACCAAAGGCACTTTGCCACCTTTCCAGGGGGCAAGCCTCCTATGAAAATGAGGCAAGCCAAAGCATATAGAACACCTATACTTCACCTTAAAAATTGTAACAACAATCATGATACCCAACATCTTTCCAAGGGCACCAGGGAGCCAGGCACTGTTCTAAGCATCCCACACATCTTACTTAGTCCTATCTACGGCCTATGAATGACTAAATCATTTTTTCCATTTTTATAAGAGGACATTTTCTCTCTTTCAGCTTCATTTTGTCGACATTATTCATTTGCCCAGAATGGTGGGTAAGAGCAGGGGTTTTGTAGTCACTCAGATCACTTGGGGTCAAATCAAGAGTCAGCATGACCAGCTATGTGTCCTCAAGCAAATTATCTTAATCTGAACTTTAGTTTTCTCATCTTTAAAATGGGGACAATAACATCTACTTCATAGAGGTGTTGTGAGAATTACATAAGATTAAAATACATATAACACATTAGACAATGTCTGGCATATGATAAACTCACCAACACATGGTAGTAGTTATCAGTAGTAGTTATTTGGAGTCCATTTTGGACAACTTAGTAGGGAACAAATATATGAGGGAAATGTACACTCTCTCCCAACTTCTGAAAGTTACCTGGTAAA
>NW_006368834.1:0-866 GCF_000327345.1 Myotis davidii
TGTGGCTCAGCATAACTCCATTCTTTATTTATTCCTTTCCTCAACTAGATAAGTTTTATTTTTAAACTACTCTTTCTTATTTTTACCCTCTACAGAGCCAATTATAGCAATAGGTTAAATAAGTATTTGTTAAAAGAATGAATAAATGCAATGAATGGATCTCATGTTCAAACTTTCTTAAGGAGACCTTCCAATGGCTACCAGCAGCTTTGAATAATCATTCTCTCAGTTCGGGCTCTTCAGAAACGTTTTGGAAACCATTGCTATTTCCAATTTGTGATGGGAATCTAAAATCCACATGATTCTTTCATCAACCACCTATGATCTATGTCAGAACATTCCCGGAATCACAATAATCTCAGGTCATGCTTGCTTAATTCTTGGTTGATATCTGCTAAGAGACCCAAGTCTCTTCTGTGATTTCCTGCTCTATTCATCCCTTTACCATGCCCTGGGGTAGGCAGAATGATGCATGCCTCCCAAAGATGTCCACCTGTGACTATGTTAGGTTACATGGCAAAGTATTTTACAAATGTGATTAATATGTTGTGATATGAAATATCCTGAATTAACTGAATGGATCCAACATAAGCACAAGGGTCTTTATAAGAGAAAGAGAAGGCAGAGGAGGAGGTGTGATGATGGGAGCAGAGGTCAAAGTGACATCGCTGTAAAGAGACCACAAGTCAAGAAAGTGGTTTAAACCTCTGGATTCTGGGAGAAACGAGAAACAGATTGTCCTCTGGAGTTTCCAGAAGAAACTCAGCCATGCTGACACAGATTTTAACCCTGAAGTTCCATTTTCGGACTTCTGATCTTTAGAACTATAAGGTAATACATTTGTGTTGTTTTAAGCCCCTAAGTTT
>NW_006368835.1:0-866 GCF_000327345.1 Myotis davidii
CTAATGTAAACTATGGACTTTGGGTAGTTATGAAGTATTAATGTAAGTTCATCAGTTATAACAAATTTGGCATTCCAGTAAGGGATGTTGCCAATGGAGAAGGCTGTGTGTTTGCTGGGGAAGGGAGAATATGGGAAATCTGTACCTTCTACAAAGTGGATGAGAAAGGAAAAAGGAAATAAACACACATAGGGGTCTTTGAATCTCCCCTCATCATCTGACATTACATCACTCACTTTTTAAAATTTACCTGCAAAATATCTTTGAAATACTTCTACTTATCTCATGGCCCCTCGTCACCACTCTAGTCTAAGCTCCTAACATCAAGCCTCAGCACTATTGCAATAGGCTCTGTGCGAAATCCTCTCACTGGAATGCTCCTCTACGCAGACTGTATTTAGGTAATTGCTATGCTTTCTTCACAGGCATTCAGGCAACTGCCACATTCTAGCATTTCTCTAATTAGGCCAAATCTCTCAACTTCAGGCTTTCTTTAGTACCCTGCGCATCTTTCTAGAACTTAGCACAATTGCAACATTGCGTTTATGTGTGAGACTTCACTATTGTTTCCCCATCTTCCCAACACCCATCGGACAATGAATGGAAAGGGGACATTAGTTTCTCTTTCCAAGACCAGATTGCCTGGGTTCAAACCTTAATTTACTGGTTTGGTGACTTTGGGCTTCCATTCCTGTTTCCTGGTTGCTAAATAAGGCCCATTCTAGTACCTTCCTCACTGGGTTGGCTTATTAAGTGCATAGGTAGAATTTTTAGTATAGGGCTTGTTAAATATTAACGGTATTATTACATTGTTGCTATCTTTCACATTGCTTAGCATCATACCTCCTAGTGCTTGACAGAATAGT
>NW_006368836.1:0-866 GCF_000327345.1 Myotis davidii
GTGTGTGTGTGTGTGTGTTTATATTTATATTTAACTGTTTCTGAAGTAGTGACTAAGAGCTGAGAACCTGTGCAAATGGTATAACAATCCCTGGTCTTGACTCTGCAATTCTGTGAATACTCTCTGGATCTACATTTGCTTATCTATAAACTGGAGGCAGCCTATCAGGTTATTATATTGAGGGATGAGTTATTATTCCTAGAGGGCTTAGCACAGTGCTTGGTACATGATAAATGCTCAAAAATAGAAGTAATTTATTACCATGTTCATCTGCCTTTCCCCCAACTCAACCCAAGCACCACATTTGGTTATACAGTCATTCCCTGGGGCACCAGGCTATGACTACAGGCCATTTGCCAGGGAGAGAGGTTTTGGTGTTGGCTGCTTCTAAGATCAGAAGTGCCAATCTCTTCTATATTAATACAACTACTCCAGAAAACTGGCAACTTCCCTTCCTCTCCATCCTGACCTTACACCTATTTCTAAAGGTGGAATTAAGGACAGTACTTCCCGGGGAAAATACCATTTGATTTAATCATGTTGTTTATCATGTTTGACTAATGATAGCTTTCAAGTCCCACTGCTCCCTAACTTCTGTCCCATTTATGGAGAAGCGGATAAGAAAGTCCAGATGCTCCCTCTTTTGGTGCGGGCTTGAGACTAACACTGTGGAAACATCTTGGCCTGTACGTACACAGCCACCCTCATCCTGGTCATACACACTAACCACCAGAAACCCTCAAAACAGTGTCCTCCTCCTGTTCTCTCTCAAGTCATTTTCACACCTATTTTAGAGTCTGCCCTGCTTTTTGTCACCCATAAAGCCTTATTATGTGATTCATCACCTCTTGGATTGTGAGTGTGTG
>NW_006368837.1:0-866 GCF_000327345.1 Myotis davidii
AAGTGCTGCTAAGTAATACAATTTTTATTAGTAAAAAAGAAAAACTGTTCAGCAGTATAAATCTACACAAAAGAAGATATAAAAAAATAAAAATAAAACAGACCCAGATGGTCTTTTTGGGAAAGTTTACCAAATCAAGAGGGGTCGGGAGGGCATGCTGGGCATTTTATACGTATTTCCAGAAATTAAAAAAGGAGGAAATACTGCCCAGTTTATGTTTTGTGGCAGGTGTAAAATATATTTGTAGTAAAGGCAGCTGCTAGTGGTCTCCTTATCGTTTCTCCCCTTATCTCCAATAGCAAAAAGGACTCTGTATAGTTTCAAAACAAACTTACTTTTAAATTCAAATAAAGGCCATGCTCCCCACCTTTCTTGCTAATAGGTGTAGCCACATGATTAAGCTCCGACCAAAATAAGCAGAACAACGAGGTAAGTGACTTGTAATTCTGCCCTTAATGGCAGAGAACAGGCCACTTCTTCCCCTTGCTGCTTGGAAAATGGATGAAACGTTTGGACTATACAAACTGGGGATGGCTGAGCAGAACCACCTACCAAACCAGGCCTAAGCCACCTACTTCCAGATAGTATATGACCAAGAAATACACTCCTTCATTCAAACCACTGCTCTAGTTGGTATGTGTTACACACAGCCAAATCTGTGTACTAAGTACATCACCTCAGATCCTGTTAACCTCAAAACAGAAGGCCAAAGGGAGAGGCAACAAGCATTCATCTGAGATCCAAAAGAAGAGCTGTTCAAGAATCATTGATTCGGGCAGACACTCAAATGGTGTTTAGCTTAGAAGGTGATGACAAGGGGTGTTTATGAGAACGGGGAATGAATGGATCCTCTGCAGCAGAAGCAT
>NW_006368838.1:0-866 GCF_000327345.1 Myotis davidii
TCCATCTGGACAAGAACCCAGGAAAGAATCACCTTTGCATCTTGCTCAGGTAAACAACCCAACTCAGTGCTAAGAGTTCCACCTAGACCATACTAATGATGTACAATGGCCAAATCACAGAGGAACTTGCTTATATTTTACATATAAGAAATATGGTCATTATTTCTCCCCAGTTAGGAAGTGAATAGAAGAAACAAAATTTTGGCACTTCCAAAAACTCTTTTGCCTCTATATTAATTTTAAACTTCTACTGCCTCATGTCAAGTGCTCCTAATGACTTAAGACTTGATAAACGTCTGATGGGAGAACTCACATAGCTTAACAAAATTTCTTGAGGTAGTTTGGCAAGTAGAACTGAGAAGTGAAACCATCCACCCTCACACTTGGTCTGGATACTAGCAACCTAAACCAAAGCTTAGTCCTCTTCAACAAGACTTTGCTCTTTCTGTCTTCATTAGCATTTGTTCACTTTTCCAGGTCTGTCCTGACCAGGAAACTAGATTGATATTGTGTTACTTGAACCTCCTGAAAGCCCCAGCAACTCTTCCATGAAAAACATCAACAGACAGTATGTGCCCCCAAATTATTTGAGCTCCAAAATCCAATCCTTACCATTTTTACAAATCCTAGGCTGTTGTATGATAATTCTTACCCAATCCTAATCAAGTTTCTACATTGAAACATGCATGTTTAACTAAACATCCAAACCTCAGTAAAGTCTGTCTTTCCTTTCTGACCTTGGGACGATCCTCTGCTGGCAAAAGCAATGAACTCAGCCTATCTCTACAATGTTGGTTATGAACACCTGGAAAATAGCATGAGCTAAGGTATAAAAGCAGAAAATATGTGGAATGTTTCAAAAAAAA
>NW_006368839.1:0-866 GCF_000327345.1 Myotis davidii
GGGGGTTGCTGGACAGGCGTGAGGCGGAGAGTGGGGCTGCAGTGACCTTTCAGCCCCACTGAAATCTCACAGTAATCTCTCACAGTCATCTCTCCATAGGCGCTTTAACTGCCTTAGGTCAAGGTCTGTTCCAAATTCAGGTCATAGAGCCTCCTAAATGCCTGCTGGACCGAGCTCTGAGTTTTTGTGAGTGTCACTCAATGAAGCAGCTACAGCGAAGTAGTCACAGAAAGATTTCATTCTCGCCAACAGCTTGCAGTGCACTCAAAGGCACCGGAAAATATAATCTTATAACTGGTAGAAGATGGAAATATAAAATAAATGCAGCATGTGCCCTAAGGAATTTTAAAGGCACCACAAAGGGCAAACTTCTGGGCACCTTACTGAGTCATGTAAGACCTCTGTCAATCAGATCTCTGCTTTTCTGACCTCCTAGCCCCACTCCTTGACCCCATGCTCTTGATAAATGAAGAGTCTTCTAGTTGCACTTTCTTTCCTGTCGCTTCTTTTGCACAACTTGCACTACTTCTGCAGTGCAGCTATGTCCTCTGAGTCAGCTCTCTCTGAAACTCTCATTTACAGAGCAACAAATTTCCATTCCACATAGAGAAAATTAATCTTTTTCTCTTCCTCTGTCTTTCCTAGAGTGAAGTTCTCTAAGGCACCTGTCACATGAACTCAGCATCATTTGTTTACACATCTGTGAGCATTCCACTCAACGATAAGGTCCACTGAGTGATAAGTTCCTCACTTGTGTGTATTCATCTTTATAGCTCCAAGGCCTAGGAAAATGCCTAGCATTGAATGGAACCGGTTGAAATGAGACAATGAATAAATAAGTCACATACGCACAACATCATGTATAA
>NW_006368840.1:0-866 GCF_000327345.1 Myotis davidii
CGAATGGTCACTTAGGCTTTTATATCTATAGATAATAGTATCTCATAGTATCTGACAAGAACCAAATTTACATTTTCATAAGCTTCTGCAAGAGGTCAGCATTAGCCACACCTTCTGACCTCCCACAGAAACTCAATGTCCCCTGTCTGACCACCTCCCCATCCTTGTAGAAGAAGAGACACGAGTCAAGGATGAACAAGCCATCCATACAGCAAGGGAAGGAAAGAGGGAAAGCCCTTGTTCCCACACAGAATTCCTTTCGGGGATTTCCCTGGCTCTTTTACACATTTCCTTTCTTGGCTTGCTTGCTTCCCTTTCCTCCTCCCTCCCTTTTTTTCCAGTTTATTTTTCTTTTGAGATTAAACTTACATCAAATGAAATGCAAAATCTTAAGTATACTTTCACTGAGTTTGACCCATTTCCTTTTGAACTGCTTTGTGTAACTCATGTCTTTCACTCCTGTGGGTCTGAGAGAAGCTCAAGGCACCTCCATGCCTGAGAGAAAGAACCCTCTCATAGTGGAGGACCAAGGATGATGCTGGGTGGCATCTGTAGGAAGATGGACAGTGCAGGACACTAAGGCTTGCTCTGGTCTAGGCCTAAGAGGTCAGCATAGCCCCCTTGAAGTCCAGCATAGCTCATCCGAATTGAAAACCACCTGGGAATCTGAGGCAATAGGTTTAATGATAAAAAGTGTTCTTCAGGAACCTGCAGCTGCTGGATGACTTTGGAGAGAATCAGGGTGTAGTGGTCATCTGTCATTTTGTCTTTCCAGGACCTTCCTTCTTTGAGGAACTGTCCTCTTCCTATAGTTACCACAGGTGCCATAGACTGCTACAGCTCCTCCCATAAAACTAATGATGATT
>NW_006368841.1:0-866 GCF_000327345.1 Myotis davidii
AATCAATAAAATATATTTTAAAAAAACACCAAACCAAACAAAAAAACCCCCAATAGTGTTCTACACTGCAAAAAAGATGCCCCCCACAACAAAAACTGATAACATTTGTAGAAATTAACAGATACTTAAGGTTTTTATAAAGATAATTTCCAAACTCTAGTAAGGCATTAAAAAATTAGAAGAAATGTAGATATTTTCAAAGTAAAGATGTCAAATCTTCCCTAAGTAAACCTATAAATTCAATATAATCCCAATAAAAATTCCAGCTAGATTTAAAAAATGAAACTTATTATACTTCTTCTAAAATGTCAATGGAAGAATAAAAGTCCAGAGAAAGTGAAGCCAAGTTTGGTAAAGAGTAAAGGAGGTTAGGGGAAACTTGTCTTCTATGTGTTGAGACATATTACCAAGCCATATAACTAAATTGTTCCTCACAACTCGAATTAAAGACGAGAATGGAATGTTCACAAATAAATACACATATTGATATATGATAATGGTAGAACCACAGAGCAATGTGGAAAGGATGGACTACTGACTAGGGAAAACTGGCATAGGACATAAGAAAAGTCAGCTGGACTCTTTAAACTCACTTCATAGGTAACAGTGGGCCTGGCAGTCACTAGAGACCTAAATCTAATCTACAAAAGAAGCAAACAGAGAGCGAATACAGAGAAAAATATCAAGATCCAAATACTAATCACACCATGAAAAAGTCACAGGTTTAAAACCAATATAATATTTTTTAAAATAACATTATTTGAAGGATACCATCCAAAATGTTAATAGTCAGGTGACTAAGAAAAGGTCCTTGTAATGTCTGAAACTTAGGAATTAATATCTAGACATCCAAAAAGGTCTGAAGG
>NW_006368842.1:0-866 GCF_000327345.1 Myotis davidii
AAGTCGGGGCTCTAGGAGGACAGAGATCAACAGGTTCCCAGTGCGTCCTGGTCACGCAGACTGATCCGGGGGACTGCTGCCAGTTATCACGGGGCTTTGAAATACTGATTGGAAGATGAACCCCCATTTCTCCAACAGTGAATGTGCTGCGGTGATAATCTAGCATTAATGACCAACATGCCATAGACAGCACGTCTACAACATTTTAAAGTGCTGCAAGGCTTTCTGGCCGTGTGTCTCTGTAGGTCAGGCCCTAAAGGAAAGACATATGCCGCCACCACCCTCCTGCCCAGTGACAAGGCAGCCCACATGGATATCAAGAATTACAAAATCAAACAAAAATGTGGGAGAAATCCAGAGATCAGAGAAGAGAACAAAAACCCTGGAGGAGCCAGAAGTAGAAACTGACCGTGAGGAGGACTGAGGAAATCTTTGTAAGTCACTGGAAATAACACACACCGACTGGCAGAGAAGAAAATGAGGCTTCCCCAAAGACAGAGCTGAAAGGGCCCTGACAATGGGAATCAGAAATGATTAGGCAGCCTGACAATCAGGAGGCAAAGGGCAAGGTTGAACGGTGAGCCGGAACGGTCATGTCCACAATTGAATGCAACCCTCAGGAGGCCAGGTCCAAGAGGAAGAGTGATCGGGTATAAGACGTTGGGGAGGGAAGAGAAGGCTTAAATGTGGGGTTAGGGGTTTAAAAAAAATAAAGGCAAAAATCATACTCTCACATAGGCAGGTGAATCAAGTCAAAGATCAGAAACTCTGACCTCACATTAATCTACTTGTAGCCACATACTTTAACTTGAACATTTATTCATTCTCTCATCTGTCCTCGCACTGCTTGACTCTAGTATAGCCGT
>NW_006368843.1:0-866 GCF_000327345.1 Myotis davidii
CCCAGCAGCACCAGCATCACCAGCATCACCCAAGAACATGTTAGAAATGCATATTCTGGGGCTTTACTTCAAATGAAGGGAGCAGAATTTCAGGAGTGGGGGGAACCGCATCCTGTGGGTTTAACAAGCCCTTCTGGTTTAACAAATTTGATCTAATGGTTCTGACCTGATAGTTCTAAAGCTTTTTGCTGAGGAGGAATTCTTTTAAATCATAAATTATGGTTGCAGAATTCTCAATAGTTATTTGGAGGTGGTGGAAATGAATTGTGGGTCACATGGTATTCATTACTCTTGCATGTGTTTTTCAGTAGGAAAGGTCTGTCATGGTGGTTGAGAGTTGCAGGGCTCCTGATATTTGTTTGGAGGTGCATTTGAGTTGCCAGGTTCCTAATAGCCATTTGGGGGTAGCAGGAAGACCTATGTATTGAATTAAATCAGAGTATGAGTAGAGTGACTGAGAATCTTTAGCATGGTGGCTTTGTGTTTGGTTTAGCCCCAGGGAGACATCACTTTGAATCCCAGTTCTCCCTCTAACCAGCTGTCAAGACCTCAGAACAATTATCTAATTTCTCTCTGAGCCCAGGTATCTTCAGCTATAAAATGGAGATAATAATAGTGAAACCTACTGGGTTGAATGAGCTAATGAGTGGAAAAATTTAGAGTGCCTAACACATAGTTAGCACTCAACAGATGGTCAACAGATTGGGAGCAATTATGCAGGGAATAAAGCCATTGTGTGCTAATCTACTCATGTGATATGGTGACATATTTATTAATTTGTTTGGTAGTGATGATTATTTGATATATAAAAGGCTAATATACAAAGTGTCCCTCTGGGAGTTTGACCAGGAGACTGGGAATTTGAT
>NW_006368844.1:0-866 GCF_000327345.1 Myotis davidii
ATTATTTTGAGCTTTTCTATGTAGGACCAGAGTGGTACTTAGTCTAGGACTAATTTCAACCCACAGCCAGGACAAGACCCTTCTGACTACTCTACCTGATGTCCCATAAATTAAGAGATTTTCCACTCCGGTGGGAACAGAATACATTCTCATTCTTGTGTGAGATTTGGAGATTGTTCCTTCTGATATTACCAAGTTATTCCTTTCCAGCCTCAGGTAGTTTCCTTATAAGCATGTGCTGATAAGTACTCTGCTGAAGGCTAAAGGAGGACTCTCTGCAGATCTCCAAAGCTCTCTATGCAGCTTTCCTCAGAGCAGTATGACCTGCATAACTGAGCTACCTTGGCCTCCTTATACTCCCAGCTCTACTTAAAATAGAGAGACCACCAAGATTTCCGACATTGCCCTCCCTATGCCATGGCCTGGAAAATCTCTCTTGGTAGTATGCTGGGATAATCATAGGACTCACATGGCTTGTTTTCTAACTCTCAGGGATCCCTGTCCTTTTCGTTTGATGTCCAACATCTTACAAGCCATCCTTTCATACCAGTTGTCCGTAAGAATGGATAAAGCCAGTCTCTATTACTCTATATTGACCCGAAGCATAAGTTATGCATCATAACTGGAACTGCTATAAAATTCTCATTTAGATGCACCTCCCTCTAAATGTTTAATGACTATTTATCATAGACCATCAGTGCTATAATTTTAAATCATTCTCAACAATCTCCCTTAGCTCTGCACCTAAATATATATTGATATTACCATGTCAATGATTGTTTTCTTATTTATTTCAGTAAACAGCTTCATTGACACTTACGCTTATTGTTTTTTTTTTCCCATCTTGGTTTCCACTATTTATAAGT
>NW_006368845.1:0-866 GCF_000327345.1 Myotis davidii
CCTTCTCCAGATTCCTGAACCTTTCTAGATGCTCAGAAAGACCCCGGCAGTTGTTGGTGGTACAAAGCCTGCTCCAGAATTTCCTGACTGAAGCTTCTTCAACTTATTCTTTAGCACTACCTGTCTTCCTTGCAGAAGTAGGATGTCTAAGTCTTTGTGTTGTAAGCAGCAGCACCATGTGGGTTGATGTCATCACCAGGGAAGGTGATGCTGGTGTTGATGGTACAAGTCCAGCTCCAGAATTTCCTGATCGAGTGGCTGACTGGGGATTCTGCATCTCATTCTTCAGCACTATCTGTTGTTTTGTTTTTTTTTAGAGTTGGATTTCTACATCTTTTTGTTGTAGTTTATGTCAATAAGTAGCATTATGCTGCTTCATTTGCAGCTCTGATATTCATATTTCTGTTCTAGATCACTACAAAGAGTTTCAAGTCTTTTATTCTCTGCTCTTAAAATTGCCCAAGTAACTTCCACCTAGTTTCTCTTAGAGTCAAGTGTCTCTACTTATTTTTCAAATTTTTACATCAGCACCTCTTTTGTGAAGTTAGGGATGTGTCCTATGAAGAAAGCCCCACTTCTTCCCACTTGACAGAGGCAATAGCTTAACCCAGAGCAAAGGCAAGACAAGATGAATAGGTAGCAGCTTGACAATAGCTGTGTTTCACAAAGAGGCCTATTTGAACCCATTCACATTTAACGTATTTCCAACCTCATCATAAGCCCATCCTTCTGTGGTGATCAGGTCTATGTTATTGGAAGTGTTTCATCTGGTAGTTTGGTCTACAAGGTCAATCTCTGTGATCTTTTGCCAGTTTAAGACTCTATCACAAAGTTTTCTTGTAAGTTCAACTCTCATGAAATGGCAG
>NW_006368846.1:0-866 GCF_000327345.1 Myotis davidii
CTCTATCCACTGAGCCAAACCGGTAAGGGCTTGAGCTCCTTTTAGACACGGAGGACAAAGGGAAGAGGCTTATCACTTAACTACGAGGACCTCTTTGTTAACAATGACACCACTTCTGTGAATAACGTAAAAATCCAGTCACTTACACAGGATCTGAGGACTTACATCTGACCATGAAAATATCATGTAACCTAATTAGGAAATAAATGTTATTAATATTACACAGTGAAGCATTATGCTACATTATTAGCATCGCTTGTATCAGGATAGCTAGATCTACTGATGTGGGCTATTATACTTGCTACTCAATTTCCAATAATTATGTAAAAGTGATCTTAAACTTTTTTTTGATACAGAGCATTTTATTTACTTTTAGGAAAATGGGTGTGTAGGTAGATAGTGAACTAAGTCAACTGATATGCAGGGCCTAACAACTTTTTAAAAAGCACAAAGACTGCTGCATGGCTTAATTTTAACCACATGCACAAATACATATAACATGTACAGGATGAAAGGTCCTATGGGTACAATGGCAAATGATGGGGGAGTGTGTACTAAAATGTACAGGGTGGGGCCAAAGTAGGTGTACAGTTGCGAGTATGTGAAAGCTGATTCTTGTATTATTATTTATTAGTTACTATGTCATTTTCCATACAAACAACTGTACACTTGCTTTGGCCCCACCCTGTATTATAATCACCAACTGACACATGTCTCCTAACAACATGTTACCTAGCATTTTGGTTCACCTATTTGTGCTGAAAGTAAAATAGCTAAAACAAGGAGCACAGTGCCTATATGATGCTGATGGGAATGAGGATTTCAAGGCCACTGGGCAGCTGGGATGGTCTTCCTACTCCCCCCAA
>NW_006368847.1:0-866 GCF_000327345.1 Myotis davidii
AGTTGTAACTAGTCATATGCTAAGGATAGCAGTGATTCATGCATGCACCTATTGTCAGTAGATCAGATTTGTTGTAGTTTCTCACATTTAGCACATTTTCCCCATTTCAAAGACGTAGGTTGATTAGCACAGAAAATAGAAAAAGGTTTACTCTTAGCCTATATCCTATTAGATATGACTCATTTGCTTATTTCTGTGCATTTGTTTTTGTTGAAGCCAGTAACCGGACCAACGTGCCGACCATCAGAACCCGGTCTCACATTGACAACTGGGTTTCAGTATTTCTCCAGGAAGCTCAGTAGGAGGCTCCTGTTCTTGCTGTTTCTTTTTAAAACTCTTTAAAGAGAGAAAAGAAATTCTGAAAATTCTAGCACAACCTCTGTTGCCTGAGTTACTAGAAAGAAAATAAAACCCCTACATGTTCCTTCACAGCAGGGTCCCCAGATATGTGGCAGACATTCCTTAAAAAAAGTGTCTTAGCATTTACAACCACATGACAGACTAGGCGGAGGCCGACTCCCTCACAACACTTAGAAATGTTGGATAAAATATAATAAGCATTTATTTTATATTCATAAGAGCTATGAAAAAGAAAGAAAAACCAAGGAAAGAGAAAAAAAATCTCTAAGTCCAGGTAATATAGAGCAACCCTAAGCCAGAGCTGTGAGCAGATGAGTAGCTGCCTCAGGGACTAGGGAGGGTGTAGACTGAGCAATAAGCCTTCATGGGTAGGAGCCTGGTGTTAATGTCCACCAGGAATACAACTGGTCTCTCTACACCAGACTGGTTGCTGGGAGAGACACCCCTACAGACAGTTGAAACCCCAAAAGATCTTCCTTAAAGGAGAAATAAAGACTGTCTACCTA
>NW_006368848.1:0-866 GCF_000327345.1 Myotis davidii
TTATTGCGTTAGGTCTGGGCCGGGCACTGGAGTGTAGCTAAGGTTTTAAAAGTAATAAACATTGTTTAAGTGTAGCTGCTATTACTTGCATCCAATGCAGATGTTGCTAACATACGTATATATGAATAGCATCATCAGAGAGGAAAAGAAACTATATCCAGCATATCAGCTAAATAAGGAATGTTGAGGAGAGTGTCCGGAGCTTTTACTTGCTCTCTTCTTGGATTTTCATCCCGTCAGAGTCCACATTTGTAATAGGCCAGCATCCCTATGAAATGTGCTTTGGGAAGAGGCCATAGTCACGTGGACATACTGGTGAGCTGCCCAGGTATGAGCAGTGGAGTAAAACATGCAGAAACTGTCCAGGAAGCTCACAAGTTTGGAATCAGTAAATCACTAGGTTTTATGGTAGAAAAGAACCTAACATACCCCTGCTTCCACACTTTACAGACCTTGAACTTTGCATATGTTACTTACATTGAGTTAGAAGTGAAGTCACTTTCGACATTCAAGATCCCGAAACGCTGACTTGAGCGAGGTTTGCCACAGGGTAGACCAGCACAATGATTAACCTAACCAGCCACGTCACCGATGCTGGGTAGGCCTTGAGCGACGTTGGTGGGTTCCCAAATCGTGGGGCCACTCTGCTTCTGAGAACAAATGTCCCCGGGCCGGCCTGTTGGGAGGCAGCACACTTCTGTGTCCCCGCATTGGAGCCAGCCCACCCCCGCCCCCCCCGGCTGGCCCTTCCCAGTGACATTGGCTTTCCTTCAGATGATTGGAATAAGAAGAGGCAGCCAAGCTCCTCTCAGCAAATTTCTAAAACCAAGTTAAAAACCCCGGTTCTCAAAAAAAAAATTTTTTTT
>NW_006368849.1:0-866 GCF_000327345.1 Myotis davidii
ACACATCAGTTGAACTTTACTTAGGGTTTCAGGGCATCTCAAAAAATTCTCCAAGTTATGTGTTATGAGAAAATTGGTTTCAAATCTAAGCCATATGGATTAGAAAATATATAATACCTTGAGAATTTTTTAGATCACATGATAAAGGCATAATTAATCATGACCTATTGGAGTAAAGAACTAGTAAAACACATGAAAGTACCAAAATAAATGTTAGTTAATTTAAGCTAATTGCTGCTGTCTCTGACATAGCCAATAATGCAACAAAAATTTAAAAAGCAATAAAAACTGAAAACAAACATTCCAAAAATATTATCTTTGAAGGAAACTGAGTTTTCTCTAATCACAAAAGATATAAAGTTGAACAGGTCTTCTTAATATCAAATATATCCCCTCATTAAATTTTGTTTTTCTATTCCCATTTCATTACCATTCAACCACTTAACTTTGTGATTTGGATCTTACTGCTTATTCAAGCAAGGTTTTGAAGTTCCTCGACTCTAAATTTTAATTAAATTACACTTGATTATGATTGCATATTGTTGCTAAAAAATAGCAGAGATGCACATGACACACAAATTGATTCTAATAAGGAAATTCATATATTTCTTGTCTCTGGTGAGTATCTATCTCTAAGTGGTGTTGAAGTTAAACCTATTCTTAGTCCTCCCTAATGGCTTCTCTTATGCGTCTTCATATAGGCTCTCTTCCTCTTAAGTCTGCAGTGACTATTATTGATATAAAAATCCTGCAACCTGTGGATATTGATCACAATCTTTCTTTTTTCCTTGAGCTGCTTTTAGATTTTATTCACTTTTCCTGGGTTAAATATTCTTAATCTTCATTTTACACATGTAAAGTCATGA
>NW_006368850.1:0-866 GCF_000327345.1 Myotis davidii
GAGAGAGAGAGAGAGAGAGAGAGAGGAACCTACCTGTCCATTTGTGTCTTTCGAGGGCTGGTCCTGCCTATCTTACATTCCTACCTCACAGAGGCTGGGCCCTCTGTGCCTCTTGAGCAGCTCATCTGTACACATTAATAAGCCCTCTTAGGCATTCAGGGTTGGTGTTTTAAACCACCATCCCTGGATCATACGATCAAAGCCCCTAATTGATTTTAAGGGTGAGAAATCACTGTTAGTTGGGAAAACAAACTCATTATTTTGTCAGAGTTGTTAGGCTGGCCATTGAATGTCCTAGTAGGAGTCAGGGGTAGGAGGTTTGAAGTCTCTGCGTGAGGTTTTGACTGAAGTCCTCTTCCAGGCGTAAAGTGAGGACAGAAAAAGAACGTTTCCCCTCTGCATGGCTGCTATGGATTCCCTAGAAAGTGCTCTGTCTGCATTCACAGTAAGTTATATCTGAAAGACATTCCCAATTTACATACGGGAGGGGGCAGGAAGGTATCTGGTGGTCCTGTCTCCTGTGGGCCGAAGGGCCACTGATGTATGTGGGGAGAGGGAGGAGGTTTGATCTTGCTGTTTATAATAATGATGGCTAACAGTTATTGATTCATTAATATATTCCAAACACTTCTAGGTGCTTTGAATATGATAACTCACTCGATCTTCACATCAACTCTATTGGTAGGGAGTATTAGTGTCCTCATGATCATGATACTAAAGAACTTCCTCAAAGTAACAGAATAAGTGATAGAGCCAGTATTTAATCCCACGGAGTCTGACTGTAGAGCAGAGATCAGCAAACATTTTCGGTAAAGGGCGAGATAGCAAATGTTTTTGACCTTGTGGGCCAAGATGGTCTCTGTCTC
>NW_006368851.1:0-866 GCF_000327345.1 Myotis davidii
AAAAAAAAAAACCTTTTGTGAATGTCTCAGCCTATTGTGTCAATCCAAGAGTAAGAACTATCTAAAGGTTCACCACTGGGGGGTATCCTGTAACTCTCCAAATTGAACACAAAATTAGCAGGAGAGATGGCAATAAAACAAGGGACTCGAAGCTACCTTATTGGTTTCTCTTCCACTTTAAGAAATATAATATCTAATATAGAAGTGAAAAAACAACAACAAAATTTAGAGAGATCGAGGAACATGACCCAAACCAATTTGGTCTTATGGCTCATATGTGTTTTCTAATGTAATACAAGAGAATACTTGTTGCCTATATCATTAAACCAAGCCTTCTGACTTCAATCTTTTGAAACTTGGCTTCTGCTTTGCTTCCCTTGCACTTGTGAAACTGCTAATCAAAGAACACAGCGTTGTATTCAGTTCTCACCATACTCTTAACATCTTCGCATTTGGCCTCATTGTTCCCTCTGCCTTTTCAGTCTCTCTCTTTCAGAGACTGCCATACCAGTAAGCTCAGTGGATTTGCCCACCACCATTCTTGTCCATTTTTTATTCCCTTTAAAGGCCCTCTTTCTTTTAAAGAAATGATTTTTCTTACGTCCTCTTTCTTCAAATACTTACATGCATTCTTTCACTTAGAAATTTGTTTCTTACCTAAGATTTCAAGTAAAATATACTAGAAACTAGAATTAATGTCTGCAACCTGCTCCAGGTCATCAATATCAACTGAGGAAAAGATGTCCATTCCCATGATCCTCAAAAATGACTATATTAAACTCCCCATTTTCCTTCTTTTATTACCCAAGTCCTAATCAGATCCTTTAATTTGTTGATTTCTCTTCACAGCATCACCATTTTTTTTT
>NW_006368852.1:0-866 GCF_000327345.1 Myotis davidii
CTGCAGGACTGACTTCCCGTCAGTCCAGCCTTTGGTTGTTAAGGACCCTGGGTTTTTATATATCAGGACTTTTAGTCCTCACCCAAGGATTTGTTCTAATTGACAGAGAAAGAGAGAGAAGCATCAATAGGTTGCCTCCCATACATGCCCCAACCAGGGATAGAACCCACAACTTAGGTATTTGCCCAGACTGAAGATAAAACTATCAACCTATTGGTGTACGAGACAAACTCTCCAATCAATTGAGCCACCATGGCCAGGACTAAACGTATGCCTTTTTATAAGTTTGTCAAATTCAATGCTTAAATTGAGATAAATCATTATAATCTTAAATTTCACAGGGACTGAAAATGTTAGACTTCTTGAATTGTTTTCAAATAGTCATAGAATTCACCATCACATATTTCAAATAAGTCATTTAATGCTGTCAAAATTACATTACCCCAAATCAGTTGCCATGAAACTTATAGTCATTTATTATTTAGAACCAATTTCAGTATAATGGAATATTTGGATATTTTATAATGAGTTTGTTTTAATCGAATCTGTTTTTTAAGAACTTCTAAGCATATATTATTTCTTATGTAACTTTCTTATTATTCTTTAAACTGATTAATTACACCCTAGTCTTGTCTCAAGCAAATAATAATAAATATATCAATACTGGAATAATGTAGAAAGTACTAGACTTGTGTGAATAAATCAGTAAAATGTTATTATGAGCCTAAGCTTTAAATGTTTTGTACAATTAACATTTATTCAATAAACAGTATTTAATAGATATTCACAAATCATTTGTATGTCAGGCATTTGTTATAGTCAACAGAACAAGACAGCAAAGACAGTATTTTTTAAAATATATTTTT
>NW_006368853.1:0-866 GCF_000327345.1 Myotis davidii
CAAAACTTGGAAGCAGCCAAAATGTCCTTCAGTACCCACTCAGTACCATACATATGTACTGAGAATAGAGTAGTAAACAAAAGATGGAGATTACATTCTAGTGGGAGAGACACAATAAACAAGAAGAATTATGTTTAGAAAAGTCACTCTGGTGGCAGTGTGGAGGAGGATGAATTAGAGAGTGGTAGGTTGCTTGTGCAATAAACAGGATAGATGCAAAAGTCTGCACTGGGCAATGGTAATAGGGGTATCGAGGAGAGGCAGATGTTGGGAACATCTTAGGGATAAAATAGGACTGTGTGGTGACATAACTGAGGGTGGAAGGGCAGGAGCTAAAAGACAAAATAAATTATAGAATAAAACTCAAGTCCCTAGTATTTCTGATTTGAGTGACCTGGCAGATGGTGACACCAAGATTGGTAATAGAGGGAAGAGAGCAATATTGTGGGAACAAAATAATTCAATCTCTATCAGTTGAGTTTGACATTCCTGTAGGATACCTAAATATTCTCTCAGAGAGCAGTTCAATTATTTTGTTTGTCATAAAGCAGTTGTTTGCCCTTCTGATCCACTCTCTCAGGCTCTGTCCTTGGGAAATCTCATCTTCATCACTGACATTAATAGGTTTCCTTTTGTCCTGTTTCTTTAGGGATTTTGTCAAGGGTCAACATGGCAAGAGATAAAGAGGAAAGAAGAAAGAGAGTAAGGTCAGTGTGTTTATCCCCCAGGCTTCTTCCTGGAAGGATGCTGTGGGTTGGCTCCATCCCTTGGCCAGAGGCAAGGTTTCCATTTAGTCGAGTCTCTACCTCTCTCTCTCTGGTTCTAGTAATTCTTCCTTCTCGCCTCTTTAGGCTTAGGAGTGGTAA
>NW_006368854.1:0-866 GCF_000327345.1 Myotis davidii
AGCCAGCAATCCTGGATTGTGAGAGGGATATCCTAAACAGGAGGTCAGACATTCCTCGAGGGGTCCCATATTGAAGAAGGTGCAGGCTGGGCTGAGGGACATACACCCCATGCACAAGTTTCATGCACCAGGTCTCTAGTATACTAAATAACCCCCTACTGAGACCAATATGATTCCTAAGAGTTTACAGCATTAATGTCACTTAAGGATTTAGCAACCCTCCTCCAAAGCTGGGTTTCTTATTTATTAAATCTTATAATACATAAGAAATTGTATCCCCCCAAAAAAAGAAATTTTACCTATCATATTTTGTCAACAAATTAAGGAAAAATGTTAGGTCATTTACATAAAGTGAAACCAAAACACATATTGCAAAATGCATACGTGGTCATTGTCCTTGTTTTTCCATGCACATGAGGAGACTAAAAGATGTGAGATGAGTGGGGAGTCTGATACGTATGAATTCCAAGGATAAAAGACACTCAGGCTGTACACTCAAATGAACCTTCCTGGCAGAAGTCACTGGCTTAGAGCCCTTCAACCAAACAGCTTTTGTTACCTCTCCCCTCATCATATCTGAATCTTCTCAACATCCCTCTTCCTTCCCCTACTCTCTACTCACTCTACCTCTAGGCAAATCTGACAAAACATATTTAAAACACCCAATAATCTGGAAAGGTAAGAAGGAGCCTTAGGCTTGGGAGATATAATAAGCAAAAAGTTGAAATGATCTAGAGTATTTTCAGTATGCAGAGGGCTGTAAAAAATAGAAAAGTAAGGATGACGGGAATTTTCCAAGAACTACAGGCTACCATGAAGCAAAATACAAATGGGGCAACACTTCTTTCTAACTTGGGAAACTAGGA
>NW_006368855.1:0-866 GCF_000327345.1 Myotis davidii
GTAAAAAATCAATAAAATATACTTTTTAAAAAGTTAAGGTTTTTCTTCAACTTGTTAGGTGAAATTTTTGCTCAGCCTGGAGTATTCCAACAGTCATTGCTGAATAAACAGAGTGCAAATTAAGGGAATCTATTCAGTAAACTCTGCTAAGGTGTCTACTGTGTGACAAGTTCTGCACTTAGATGCCTGGGCTGGGGGAGAGGTGAGGAGGGAGGAGGAAGATCCACAAATGAGCATGATAAGGTCCTTTTCCCCAAAGGAGCTCTCAGTCTAAAGGAGGAGACAATCATGCATACAAATTGTGCTCATAAAGGGCAAAATAATGAGGGATACAATGGAGGGAGGCTAATTCTTATGGGGCTGTGGGTAGTAGGAAGGCTTAGGATGTAAACTTGGATCATCTCTCCAGTGGGCTAAAAGACTATCCCAATTCTTAGATGAGCAATTAAATAAACAATAGTGGTAGATGGTAGCATTATTCAGTATACATGTCCAACACTCTAGATTTATAGATCATTTTCACTCCCTCACCAGATCCTAACTACCCATTGAGAATGGCCTCTGCCTCTTTAGAATGTAAAATCCATGTGCCACCCTCCATCCCATGGAGATTTATATCTCTCCCATTAAGAGGACATATGGACCCAATGGATAAATTTCTTGGTTCATATAGAATCTACCATCTGCTTAGCCAAAAAGACTTCTTGAAATATCATTTTAAGTATTAAAATAAAACACCATAAGTGTGATCATGTTCTAATTGTGAAAGCATGTTATAATGTTGAAAAAGCTTTTTCAAATATGCCCCTTCTTGTAAAAACATTGCTATGTATCCACTAGAGGGCAGGCATTTATATGACCCCTTG
>NW_006368856.1:0-866 GCF_000327345.1 Myotis davidii
AAAAAAACCCTGATTTGTAAAATTTGCCCATTTCTGTGGCATAAATACCTTCATCATGATCAACTTAAAGATGCCAAGGTGATGTCATTGAACACAGAGTTGGGGAGAGATGTGTACAATCACCTCCACAAATCCGTATGAGCTGACTCCCACACATTTCTTGATAAATTTCTCAGCCTCCACAGTGCCTACCTACTGCCACCCAGTGATGGAAGAGGACTATAGGCTCACAAACCACTGCCCTCAACATTTATTGGCTAGTTAATTCATGAAATATTTGAAAGCACTAGTTAATAGGTGCTGTGGGAGATAGCTAGAAAGGGAGGAAAAAAACCTTGCAGAATGAGTATAGTCTAATAGTCCTGTTCAGAGTTGTAGTAAATATAATACAGTGAATGCTGTAATGCACTTTCAGTTTGTGGACTGAAAATCAGTGATGATTATATATTATGGCTTCGTTTTCTTTTAAAAGGGTGTGTAAATACTAAAGCCTAAGTAGTTTGTCTATAAACCCCAAACTAGAATAAAATGTGCTCAGAACAAACTGATAAAATAGAAACTCTTCAAGATATATAAAAGACTCATTTGTTATTAATTGTTCCCATTTTGGCCTGAATTTTATATCCTCTCCCACTGTAGAAAAGATTTTCTATTCCTATAAACTCACCCAAACTATTGCGCATTCTCAGACAACCTTCATCATCACTGTCTGCCTCTATTCTTGTAGACAGACGCAGGTTACAGAAACTGGGCTGGTAATCAAGCTCCAAGAGGATGATTTTTGGCCTAAATTCCAGTCATGGCTTTGGGTACTTGTTATTTGCTTATTTCTGATAAAAAGTAGGTTATCACCCTAACTGGTTTGG
>NW_006368857.1:0-866 GCF_000327345.1 Myotis davidii
TCGATGCTGAACCACTGAGCCATGCCAGCTGGGTGCAAACTGGTATTTTTTAACTACCCGGTCAGGGTGTATTAGAGGAGAAGTTGACTGCTCTGATGGATCGAGAAAGCAGGTTGATGGAGGCGTTACAGGGCTCCCCTCTATCACCTGCACAGTCCGGCCCGTAGCTTGGTCACCCAGGCCAGATCTTCGGAAGACAGGTTAGTGAGCAGTCCTTGCAGCCTGAGCTATGTGGGAATGTCATTGCTCTCCCTCAGTGGCTGATTACAGTGTTATTTCCAACCGTCTGCAATATTCTCCTGGAGACAAATAGTGATGGATCGTTTCCTCCACCTCAGTGTTTTTGCATCCTTTATTGATTTGTTCTTTGGACATCTGTCTGGCCAGCTTGCCCCTTATTCGGGCTCTGATGTAACATCTATTCATCAAAAATGACACAGAGGTGGAGGGAAAGGGTGTTGTGGGCGGTCCCAGTGGCATGAGTGACTCACAAAGTGGAGCGGGTCCATGGTGAAAACCCCTGGAACACAGGTGACTCTGGTAAGCACGCCAGACACACATCATGCTACAAACTCATTTTTATGCCAGAGGTGGCTAAGGGATTGTTCAAAAGGTGTTTTGCACTCGGGCAGGTATTCTGGAGTGTGCCATAACGGTTCTGCACACAGGCTCAAACGGGCTGACATTCGAACTTTGCTTTGCCCCTTAATACTTGTATGACCTTAGGCAAGCAATGAACTCTCCCCCTGCCCCATTTCAATGTCCTCTTATATAATATGGGTACAATACCTATTTCACTTTTGTGAAAATTAATCAGGAAATGTAATTGAGCCTGGGGTCTGGCACACAGGAAGTGTGGATTACTT
>NW_006368858.1:0-865 GCF_000327345.1 Myotis davidii
AATGACTTTAGAGGGAATCTTTGAAGGATTTTAGGCATAAGAATAACATAATCTTATGCATACCTCCCCACTCTTATGCATAGTAACTCACATCCTAGGTGTTATGATATTTGTGGCATTACACTGCAATGTTTCTGGATTTTACAATGAGTTATCAAATTTTTATCTTTATAAAATTAATTAGTGATGTGCTAAGGCTATCCCTTTCAGTCCTCTCTCTAGCTCACACACTCAGATATGCTTTTTTATGTAGTAGAAAAAGAGATTAGGTTTAATTAGGTGTTACACATGGCTAGCACTCTATTTTATCAAATTAACATCTATTATTTGGGTGCCTAGACAACATACCTCATATGTACATGACCAAAATATTAGTGAAGAAAAGAAAAATATAAGCGCTAGTCCAGTACAATAGCAAAGGTATAAAACAATAAATAAGAGAAAACCAATGATTTTCATTAATAAATATGGTTTCCTGTTCTTTTTGTTTATTTCTACCCCAGTTGTGAAGTCCTTTTCCTTCTCTATTGCAACAAGAGCAACTAGCTCTTTAGGGCTGAATAAAGGAATAAATTTGTCAAGTCCTTGGCACTTGCCACTGGTATAGCAAGTACCACTTGACAGTAGTGTCATGCAGCTACTTGGCAGTGACTCAAACCTGCAGACTTCCCAGTCTCTATCTGTAGATTTCTCTCAAACATCTTACATTGCCCATATTCAGAATATGCCTTCAGTGTATGACATCCTCTCTACTGTCAGTGGACAACCATTCTGCATCTGAGATATTGCTCAGCTCTCCACTTGGCCACTCCAGATGAACTATCATTACCACCCCTACCCTGCCTCCATGCTGGATAAAAATGGG
>NW_006368859.1:0-866 GCF_000327345.1 Myotis davidii
TCTGTGGATACATGTAATTGACAGTAAAACTCCCTCGTTCCATTTTGGGCTATTTTTTCCATCAGTTTAGAATGTCAGGCCTTAGAAACAGTGCATGAATAAATGCTGGTTAGTGTGGTTGGCCTTAGGCTAAATGGTATAAAAATGTACTGTGTTCTTCGATGCTGTGTCTCCTTGATCTCAGTCTTCTGCCCACACCAATCCTATTTTAAGGACAACCTCTTTTATAGAACTTCCTAGATAGAGTGACTGTGAGTCGTATTAATTCCTAGCTTATGCTTGTAGAACTGTCTCTTCTTTGTTATCTCAGCAACCTTTATCTTTCTCCCTTCTCTATGCCCTTTTGTTTCTTTCTGACTTCTCACTCAACCTCCTCTCTCCATATTTTTCTTTTCTTTTATTAATCTTATCCCCCAACTTATGCTGAGATGAAAGGGGCCAGAAAGATAGAGATTAATATTCTGATAGACTAATAGTATACCATACAATAATATGGGATCTGGGAAAACTCATGAAAGCACGTACAGCTGGGGAAATGCAGGTCTCGGTATGCGGGCTTCACGTGTATTTTTCTGGCTCCTTCCGTGTTGCAGTGACTCGGGGGTCCCAACCACGTGCTAGCCTGCTGCACCACAGTGTCATTCCATGCGGGGCCCACAGAACAGCAGAATTCCAATGTTTCAAGTTCAGTCCTTGTTTGATATATAAACCATCTCTATAATAACTTGGAAGATGGTCACTGGTGACCCTTGGATGCCGTTAAACAGATTCACTCAGTGATAGAGGAGTGGTTAAGTAAACTGTTACCTGTAGCTACTCAATAAGATGTCTATGAAGTGAGATATGGATGACTTCAAAATGCCTTG
>NW_006368860.1:0-866 GCF_000327345.1 Myotis davidii
GGGGGGGGGGGGGGGGGGGGGGGACCAGCGGACTGGCATCTCAAACTCTGAGTTTATCCACAGTAACTCGAGAGTTCTGGTTTCCTGATCACAGGTCATGCCACCCTGAGGATGGTCTCTGGCATGCCTCTCAAACTTGAAGGTTGTGAAGTTTCTGGGACGCCTTATGCCTGGCAAGTGCTGGGCTGGCAAGGAAGGAAGCCAAGCGCTATTGCACAGGCCCAACCCAAAGACCCAGGAAAGTAAGAGGAAGGCTTGTGAATTCCCGAGGACGCATATAGGTAATTACTATTTTCCAACAGCCTTTTCTGAGTTTCAATCCTATGCAGCTTGCACGGTTCCGAGATACTCTGCCTTCACCACAGCCTCGTAAAGGTCATCAACAAGATAACTTACTTCCTATTCCCATCTGGAACAACAGTGTGAACATTATATTGTACCAAAGAGAAGCTGCAAACCAGCCCGGAAATTCCTATCCTTTTGCTAGGGCACTGGGAGAACTAGGATAGTTAGAAGGCAGTCTGAGAAAGACTTCCCACCTGGCCCTTCCATGAATCCCTCACCCACCCCTTAGGATGAACAACATTCCCTCTGAAATTGCACTCGATGGACATCACCTTCTTAGAATGCTAAACGGGGTGCGTGTTGTGGCTGCACACGATAAAGCACCGATTCTCTAAACGCAAGTCACCGGGAAGGGAAGACGAGTGACCGTGTCACCTGCCCCTTGCCGGCATCAAGTCAAACGTCTGGAATGTGAAAAGCGAAGGACGCCAGGGTTCTCCGAGTCCAAACCCAGGAAGTGCACTGGGACGGAGAAGAGAAGGTGCTGACACACCAGGGGCCACAGAGTCTAGCGAGGAAAA
>NW_006368861.1:0-866 GCF_000327345.1 Myotis davidii
TGGTTCAAGCTAACATGTTTACTCACTTCCAGAGAGGCAAAAATGAAATTTCTTTCTAGAATTTTAGGTGTGTTTTATTTGGTGATGGATGATATGTTTCTAAAAGTAGGGTCACAGTTTGCAGAAAATACTGCCTGAAAGGCAGACTCAACGTCTGTTTTATTCATATGTGGGAAACTCTTTGAATGGTTTCTTCTTGTCTTTTTCTTTTTTTGCTCTACAAATATCTCTCTCATATAATTTTCCATTTTCAAAAGTTTACCTGACTGTGATGATAATAGCAAATACCACTACAGATCATTTATATGTAGATTATTAAGCAATACTATGAATAATTTGGCCACTAGTAGTCATAGCAGTAGTTAACACTTATCTAGCAATTATGGAAGACCTACAGTACAGTTACCACCTGCATTAGATTATCTCTTTTACAACAACCTCAGATGTACAAACTTGTATTGTCATCTCTATTGAGGGAACTGAGGCTTAGAAAGTGTGTGTACGCTCTATCCAAGTTACTTGGCCATTCAGTAATATTGGAATAAGAGTCTTTTTGGCTCTGAACCCTGACTATTGGACCATTCTGTCCTCTTATGAGAGCACTCTGGGTTGAGATGTGGACAAGGAAAATGAGTAACCCAGTCTTTAACATGCAGTTCTTTGAATGTGTAAAAGTAAATTACTGCTCTTTCTAATTTACTACTGCTCTTTCTATGTTTGTGGTTAAGTTATAATGATGCTAATTGACTTGATGTTTTAAAGATTGACTTAGATGTAGCGAAGGATCCCTTCACTCTTCTTTGTCTTTGTCTTCATTTAGTGCCTTTGACTAAGTTAGGAAACCTAGAAACAAAGTGGGGGGGGGG
>NW_006368862.1:0-866 GCF_000327345.1 Myotis davidii
ATGTACAGATTATAGATATTACTTCTATAGGTGCAATATAAATTATAAAGTGCTAATAAGGTATTTTTGTGTTTGTTGTTATTGCTGTGACTAGAATTTGGTATGGTTGCCACCTTCCTATAAACAGGGATTATCTTTGATGTCCTTTTATATCCCCCATTACACTTACCTAGCATTGTACCTTGAACAAAGTAGGTAGTGAAAGCTTGCTTTTTAAATGTTTTTAATGGTTGAGTAAGAGTTGGCTTGATTGAGCTTTAAAAATACTGTTGTTTTCCAGACCAAAGTCCATCAGGAAATCTTTACCAATAAACCATTTTTGCCCCATGTCTTAAAAATGTACTTGGGTTTAAGATTTTATGAAAGAACCAAAGTTATTTATGATTTTATTATACTTGATGAAGCATCAAATATTTTGTACTGTACTTAAGAAGCATCGTTAGCAACATAATGATATGAAACCAATAGAATTCATTTATCTCACTTTCCCAAGTGTTCCAGCTTCTTTGGAAAATCATTTAGACCCTTTGCCAATATTTTGATAGGTCCCCTGGAAAAGATAGCTGAATATTTCGGATATACTGAGAATGGGCTGTAGGTTGAGCAGCAACAAGATGACATACCCACGAAGCTTGTTCCCCAGGCCATTAATTAATGCCCCTGAATCTCAGATGATGTCAGTCTGGCCTAATGGCCAGCGCCTCAAGGGGAGTCAAATCTCCTAGACTGCGGTTCTGGGTTTTCCCCTTGATTTTCCACATACCTGGCAAGTAGCTTTTGTTCCTCAGTTTCTCCTCATCATACCCATCTTACTCCATCCCCCCCAAAGATCCTTTCCCTGGGATTATTCAGAATGAACAGGAAAA
>NW_006368863.1:0-866 GCF_000327345.1 Myotis davidii
GATGCTCAACCAACTGAACCACACCAGCCAGGCCTTGTACCACAGTTATTATAACCACTCACTCTTTGAAAAACATTTAAACACTTTCAAATTTTGGGATATTATGAATAAAGTGCTATGAGCATCCAAGTATAAGATCCTGTATAAATATAAGTCCTCATTTCTCAAGGATAAATGCCCAAGAGTGGAACTGCTAAGTCGTATGACAAATCTATTTTTTGTTTTGAAAGGAACAGCCTAGCTATTTTCTAGAACCAGATTATTTATTTTTGGACTTTAATTACAATTCAATCCCTAGAAAGATATTCTACTATTTACATCTTTCTGATTAGAGAACTGAACTACCCTCCTCAGAATCCAGGTAGTCCTAGATTCAAATCCTGATTCAATAATTTATTAGCTGGGTGACCTTAAATACTTTTTTGAGTCCCAGATTCCCTATTTGTAAAATAGGGATAATAATGCCTGCAATAGTAAGGATTTAACAAAATCAACATGTAAAATACTGAGAGTAGAGCATCTATTACACAGTAATGAGTTAATGCTAGCTCTATTCCCACCCATGGCAAAATAATGACCAAAAATTACTCCCAACACTTTTGGTATTTGAAAAGGAGCATAATACATATTCTTTTTTATTAAATAAGTGGTCTTTAGTAGACTCCTTATGCATAATTTTTCCTTGGCAAACCATTTCCCCTTTCTGCCCATCAATTATATTTTCTAAAGTAGTCCTTACAACTCTTGGCAGCAGAAATGAGTTGGTGTATCTCCATTACGCTCTGTGGTTTTGTTCTCTTCTAGGTCAGTGAACAATTTTCTGATGACTGGTCCAAAGGTAAGAAAAATATTCCTTTGATTTTTTT
>NW_006368864.1:0-867 GCF_000327345.1 Myotis davidii
AGGCCTACGCTCTATCCGCTGAGCCAAACCGGTAATGGCTTGACATTCTTATTATCATTGTAGAGTTGAGGAAATATGCTCAGAAAAAGCAATTATCTAATTTTCTCAGGTCTGTCCCTCTAGAAGCAGCAGAGCTGAAATAACAACAATGTGTATGTCAAACTACATATTTAAAGTACTTGATTTTGTGAAGTGTTAGTTTCTTTAATGCATTTGATAACTATCATAGTTATCCTGAAGCTTATGCGCCTTATAATTGGGGTCCAAAATGGAATTAGAGTCAAGTGATTATTCCTTTGTATTATTCCAGTGAGTTACGTTTTAAAGAATAATTTTCACAATTGTTCTTATGTATGGAGCTTGGTAACATCACACTGTATTTGAATAGCTGTTTAAAGGAAAACCACTGTACTTTAATGCCCAAGTATAATTAAAGCCTAATCATGACCCAAATTTATGTTGCAGGGACTTGCTATTAACAGGAATTTTTCATTGAGTCTATGCAGTCTGATTCATGTATTTCTGCACATATTTCAATGAAGTCTATTCTATTTTACATTCTTAATTATTAGTTTTTCAGGTTTGTTTTCATTTATGCTATATGTACTATATCAGAGTTAATTGCTTTCGTATTTGCCTTGAAGAATTTCTAAGAGGCCCTTTCCTCTCGTCACCAAACTTTTTGTTTCCAAATTTATCCCAGTGTCAGAAATGGAAGAAACAATGCTGTCTGTGTTGAGGCCATCCCAGAAGATGTCAGACCGAGTCATTTCTTCTCCCTCTACTTCTTCCCGCCCACCTGTTGATCCCTCCGAGCTGCCACCTGATAAACTGCATGTGGAGATGGAACTTTCCCCAGACTCTCAG
>NW_006368865.1:0-867 GCF_000327345.1 Myotis davidii
ACTTTTTTTTTAGTGCCTAAGAATTAAAACCATACTTGACACTTTCTTAATCTTCTATTTCTATTAATTTATGAAACCTGGAACTGGAGGCTTAATGGCATTATTTCCACATTGTAATTATACTAATAAACATCTTTGTCCATGACCTTGGAATTTATAGTGCAGCAGGAAAGATTTATTGATTTATGCTTTGGAAGAAAAATGGGATTATTGCATAAGTAGATTGTATATTAAGCACATGTACTTGCATACCATTTATTTCAGTTAGTTTGAGCTGTAACTTATTTTAGATTTTCTTTAAAAAATAGAGAGGGTTCTTGTTAAATCCAGATTCCTGCAAGATCTTTGTTATATTATTGAGTCAACTACAAAGTAACTATTTTACCTTGAAATGTGCAAAAGGAATCAATAGACCTACAAAACTGCTTTAAAAAATGTTTGAAATCATATTTTTCCTGGTAGCTTGAATATCAATGTATATGACTTTTCTGGGTTTCTTTCTTTCTTTGGTTTTGTTGCAATATTAAAGTCCCTTATAGTTAGAGGGTGTTTGGGTATCTGGTTTTGATTTTTTTTTTTGTCCCCTTTCCTGGCCTCCTATTTGTTTGTCTTGCTTTTTGTAAAGAAGTATTACTTACATGGAATTTTCTTTAGGCTGCCTTTTCTTTCATCTTCATCACCTTTCCCCATGATCTCCGTTTCCTTTTCACTAAAATTTAAGTCTATAAAGATTTTTATTTTTTTGAACTTTTGGTTGTGAAACATCATAGGCCAAGTAAATCTGTACTGTCTACTGTGCTTCTCAGTGATATACAAGTCAAATCTCTCCTCTAATTTAACCTTATTCAGCTATGATTGGCATTTGAT
>NW_006368866.1:0-867 GCF_000327345.1 Myotis davidii
GAGCTCAGCTTTAAGATACTGAGCAGAAACTATGGCTGAGGGCTAAGAAATGCTACAGTTTTCAGATGTTTAACAAAACAATGGCCAGGTTTTACGGGTCTATCCTAAAGATGTTAACTGAGTTTACAATGAGCTAATTAGGGCATGCTCTATTTTTCATCTCCTAGCCCTGACAGGAAGCTGACAAGTTTTTCCACATGAACCTGTATCGTGGAGATAGCAATGTTAATTGGAGAAAGTGGAAAGTATTGCTGCCACCACCCTTTTAAGTACAACACTTCTTTTAAATAGTCTTTATTGACGGTTTGTTCTTATAACAAATGGAAGAATGCAGTAAGTCAAATTTCTTATTACTAAGCAATTTATTTTGAAAATACCTAAGTATCTTACTCTCTATGCTCTAACTTCATGTTCTAGTGAAAGATGTTGGCAAAATCAAATATTAGTGTGGATGCATCTGTAATATTTTTTACTTGCTTTCTTATTAAGAGCGATGAGCAATTTTAAACCTCAGAGCAAGTTTTCAAAATGTTAACACTCTCTGTTCACCACTCCTTGGCTAGCTCTGATCTGGCTCACCATTAGGTTGGACACCATATAATTTGGGCAATTCTATCCTTTATAGATTAAAATGGATATCATGGCATTAAGGACTGGCTTTCGACTGTTTTCTAAGGAAAAATGTAGATAAGAGTTAGAGTTTATAACCTCATTGTTAGCACCTTGTATTTGTGATGTCATTCTCAAGATTTGGCCTAGATCCCTAGGGAACTAGACTGCCGTAGTGTGATTGTTTCCTAGCTTGCAAAAAGTGACTTCTGTTCAAAAGAAATTAAATTGTCAAAATCTTAAACCCTACACTTAAGT
>NW_006368867.1:0-867 GCF_000327345.1 Myotis davidii
CGGGCTGAGCCCCTCCCTCTTCCACCCCCAGTGCACAAATGCCGTGCGGCTGGGCCTCTAGTATTTAAATCAAAATATTACCCCTTCTATAATGAAGTCAGTTTTTATATACGCTCAGATGGCAATTGTTACATTGTTTTCTAAGCCTCCTTCGATTGTCATAGCATATAAACTAGCTCCTTGGATTTATCACTTTCAAAACTGCAGCAAACATTGCAGGGCCCTGGATGGGAAGATCGGCACTCTGATGTGGTCACGCAGGGAGTTTTCGGTTATGTCCAACACCCCTTCACAACACTGCAACGTGAGAAACCTGACAGGGCGTTTAAGTATCCAGAGCAATCTTGGGGACAGGACATGAATACTCAGTAAAGGTGTGCTAAATAATGCATTCACTTTGACCCCTCGTCTGTGGCTTAGCTTTTGTTAGAAACATGGAAACTGCTTATCATGAGTTCTGCTCCTATGTGTCAGGGTGTTTTTAACTCTTGTCATTTTACTTTTCCAAACCTGTACTCTGACAGGGAGCACTGTCCTGCTTTTTGTAAGCAATTACTATGTATCTAGGGGCGATGTATCCACCGCGCAGGAAAGGGGGAGAGAAAGAACCTGTCAGGACAGCACCAAAAACTCAGAAAAAAGTGTGAGGACATGCACAGACAGAAACAATATATTCACTGCTGTGCTGGAGGAAAATGGAGAAGAAAAAAAAAGAAAGACAGCTAACAAAGTAACACTGCAGCTCTTAAAAACGAAATAGTGAGAGTAAAAGCAGAGACATGAAGAAATGAGAAAATCAGAAAAATACAGATCCCGAATATATTAAACTGAAGATGAATAATTAAAAATACCAGTTGAGACAAAGAC
>NW_006368868.1:0-866 GCF_000327345.1 Myotis davidii
TCCAATAAGCCTAGTATGTGACAACTAAAGTAAGTGCGTAACTTGTCTAGCACACTGCCAGGCACATAGCAGACCTTCCATACCGGCCTATCGTTGGCGCTAATGTTCCAGGCAACCTTCAGAAAATATACCCAACTAGGCTGCCAACCTCTGACACATTTCCCTATTCAATGGGCCCATTTCTATATTTACTTGTGTCTTCCTTGGAAATTTCTCTGGCATCTCCATTAATTCATCCAAATTCGAAATGATGGATATATCTTCCTTTGCAGTCTCCTGGTTCCTAGTGATTATAATGATGATTTTCAAGATAGCCCAAATTATTGAGAACTTACTAAAACATCCAGCATCCTAAGCACTTTGCATGCATTACTGTGCATTACTTCATTTAATCCTCTCCACAGCACTGAGTGACTATAAATGGTGAAAATGAGGCTTTTTGAATCTATGGATCTTGCCTGAAATCATGCAGCTGGTGTTAGATGTGGGGTCTGAACACAGAACAAAAAGCACTGGACATGAACTGGACCTGCCCCATCCGGGTAGGTGAGTCATGCACACTGTTGGAACAGACATTTACCCTCGACTGCACACCTTGTTCAAAGAGTCTTTTTCATTATAAAGTCAGGAGGGGTTACTCAGTTCCCTTCACTGTGCTTCTTGCATGGAAAGTATGTTTTGTAATCGCATCACATATCTGCAAGATGAAAACCAGCTTTCTTGGTTCAGCAAGTGGAAATCAATGCTTCAGATAAAAAGCTGTGAGCCTCCATTATTGAATGCAGTGGTCCAAACAGAAACTCTGGTTGCCCAGGCAAAAATAGGAGCAAGAATGCCTTTGCTGTTTCTAATTAAGCGTATCTCCA
>NW_006368869.1:0-866 GCF_000327345.1 Myotis davidii
TTATGGGAGAGGGTAGTTGGTAAAAAGAGCCTATCTACAGTGGATCCCTTCTTCCTTTTCCATTAGAATTTGTATCGTAACTAACTGGGCAAATATTATTTTGGCTCTCAACGTTTAATAATAAAACCATAGTTTCGATTATAAATTTTCACTTTAACTTATATTCAGGCGCATCAATTCTTTAAGGAATATTTAAGCAACATGTGATTTAATACTCCTGCTTTTTCTCCCCTTTACTTGAAATGTCACGTTTAAAACCTTTATGAGCAGATAAATCTTCTTTTATTGGCATCATATAGATTTAAATGCTATCACATCACCCGAAACATTCTCCACAAAATTATGTTGGATCTAAAGTGTTAATTCCCCAGTCACTTATGAAAGACTGTGCACTGACGAATGATTCGCTTTTGTAAGAGAGCCTCTTTTCAGATTTGCTTAAAGGCCATCACAGTGCTGAGCTGCCTACCCCTGGAGAAGCAATGTGAAAAGGACCAGGAGAATCTTTCATCCTCCTCACTCAGATTTATCACTGTCAACACACAAAGGTTGAATTAATACCCTCCATGGCTCCCCATAACCTTCTCATGAATTTCAGAAAAGAGTGGTTTGGATCAGAAGACCTGGCCTGATTCCAGTCTATCATTGTTAATATGCTGTGTTCCTGTCTAAACATCTTTGTCAAACGAGAAGAACAAAAGGACTCCAAAGATTCATCCAGTTCTACTTTATCCA
This sequence comes from Myotis davidii, assembly GCF_000327345.1. NCBI lineage: Eukaryota > Metazoa > Chordata > Mammalia > Chiroptera > Vespertilionidae > Myotis > Myotis davidii. Next base: position 736 of record NW_006368869.1, read on the forward strand.
ATTCTATTTTTTTTTCCCAACAGGTCTTTGTAACCCGGGACCACACTCCTTCTATATCACATCTAATCCTGTACTCTATCACAGGAATGTTCTGCTCCCTTTTACTCTCTCCATTTTCCCATCATCTTATC
>NW_006368870.1:0-867 GCF_000327345.1 Myotis davidii
TTTTTTTTTAGAAAATTGAGTGTAGTATTTAGGGGTAAAGAAGCATTATGTCTATAAGTAAAATGCCTCAAAAATTGTGTATAGTTTTTTACAATTTACACCTTTCTAAATCCATGCATCATTTAATATTCTAAACATCACTGAAAGGTTGGTAGTATTATCACATTAAAAACATAAAACTAAGGTTGAGATAATTTTAAAACATGCCCAATAAGTAAATGAGAGGCAGAATAGAACCTAGTATTTTGACAGATATCATTTCCACTACAATTTGTTGCCTAAAGCATATTCAGAGATATTTATAGAAATTAAAATTTTATTTACATTTTTGTTTTATGAAAGTAATTAAATGGATTATAAAATTGTTTTAATAGGGTATTCTATGTCCATGTTTAGATCTCATCAAATCCTTCAAGGTATTTATATTTGTCATCTATAGCACAGTTTGCTGTAATGGTTCTAATTTATATAAGACTTTAGAGTTTATCTCTCACCATTATGTATCAATCAAACAATCAATCAGTTTATTGATTAATTATATGAAATATTCAATATTTTTTTAAAAATCAGAACTGTGTAATAATCATATGTTCAGATAGGTATCACTCTCTCCTCCATTTCTTCTATCTCATTTCTATCTCTAATCTTTTATAACATGTTTTGACTCATCTATAGTAAATCACAATATTATTATTCTTATTACACAATTGAAAAAGATGCATGAATATTTGCTTATCTTCCTTCTTTCTCACAAAAGAAGTGAGAATATAGTAGATGCTCTTTTATAATGTGCTATTTTTGCTTAACAATAAATATTGGAAATTACTCTATAATTCATAGAAAACTTTCTCATTATATTTTGAGACA
>NW_006368871.1:0-867 GCF_000327345.1 Myotis davidii
TATGTAAAACTTTAGACAATAAAAAAAGAAAGAGAAAACCAAGCTCTGGGGAAGGAATGCTTCAAAGCCAAGTGATGTGGGGCTGGCTAGGGACTTGCCTGACGATCTCTTTAGAATCTTGGTAAATGAGGGTTTTGTCCTTTTTCCTCTGAGAAGGTGAATTGAGAATTAATCTACCAAATATGCTTTACCTGTCTTGTGGAAAATAGTCATTCATCCTCCGACTTTCCTTATTCTTCAAGCTATGTGGCAGTTCTATCACAAATGAGCATTTTCATACAAAAATGAAAAAAGAAAGTGTAACTAACCATGTTTCCAAGATGGTATTTAAATATCACTGCTGTCCCCAGAGGGGAACAAAAGTAAAAACAGTTTTATTTTGAAAAACTATCAAGGAAAAGATGAGACCATAGTAGGTTAAAAATATAAGTAAAATTGCAAAGACAGATGAGAGAGAAGGAAGGAAACCAAGAACTTTCGAACGTATACTCTGCTCGAGGACTAGGTCTTTCATACAGTGTTGTTTAGAGCAGAATCAAACTCTTCAAGATGGGCACTATTACCCTTGTTTGGCAGGTGAAGAAAGCCAGCTGAGATATAAGTGATTTGCTCAGGATCACATAACTAAGTGCTGAACACCCAGAATGAGACACCAGCTTGAGAGCAATTCCAGGCCCGAGACCAAGACAGAGGCAGTGTCCACTCCATCAGGTCTTCCAGAGACATTCCACCTCATCCTCCTCAGTTTGATTTAGCGAGTGGGCTGGGAGAAGTTGAATTGTCAGTGTAAACCCCGTGTTACATGCCATATGTTGGATGTATATAATGTATCAATTATGTTCCACATATTTATATACCCTGTATTAA
>NW_006368872.1:0-867 GCF_000327345.1 Myotis davidii
TTTTTTTTGCCTAGGGAAGCCCTAAGAAGCTTAGGAAGGAATTTGAGAGTTCAAATTATGTCTGACTCCTTATAAATCTAGACAGGAAGAGCACCTGTTGGGATGTTCTAGGCCAAACATTCCTCAGATGTCTCTAACAAAGACTCAACACAGTTTGGGCCTGAGGCCCAGGGTGGATTTGCACAGGATGGTCACTTAGCATTTGTTAGAATTCCACACCACATTAAAGGGTAGTTTTGCCATGTGCATTTCACTTCCTTTTTTCAGATTCAGATTCAAAGTTAAATTGTTTGGATTTTAGTACTTACTAGATGTTAGTTCAGGAATCTGGAATCACAATAACTGTTTCTTTGAACATTGAAGACTAAAGGTAGAGTGATAAAGTCTACATGGGCAAGTATAATGCATTACTTGGGGATTCCATGGTGGTCAGTGTTGGTGAATGTTCTGTACACTCGCAAGGTTAGAAACTCTGGTGTTTATAAGAGAACACATCCAGGCTTGAGGAAAGACTTCTTGGCTTAACTAAGATAATGATGCTTTCTATGTTTAAATTCTATGTAAATTACATAACATTGAATTGTAACCTCAAAACATTTGTATGAGGAAAGCATTGCAGCTATGATTAGCCCCATTTTACGCATGAGGAAAAATGAAAATCAAAAACTTACTAGAATTGCTTAAGATTAGAAATAGCAAAGCATAATGAGACACTACTTCTAATCCAGTCTGCTTTCCACCTCACTAGGGATTCTAGACACTCTTGGATCTGACGTCACTTTGTAAATCTTATGAAAAGTAGGAAAATCTCCCCAACAAAATGTACAAACATCCATAGGCACAATATTTTATATCTAAATCATGTGT
>NW_006368873.1:0-867 GCF_000327345.1 Myotis davidii
TACCCAAAAGGAAGAGAAATGAGAAAATGAATTCAGTCTCTGGTGAAAAATGAGCTTTGTTGATTTGTGTTTAAAAGACCTCAATTTACCAGAATACCTGAAGAATGGAATATTCGTATGAATGTATTTAGTTTTTATTGCTATTGTTAGCTGAGGCTTATTGCCAACTGAGGCTTAAGAATTAAATTATTTTGTTTAAATCTTTTTGGAAAATCTTGAAACAATAATTTTATCCTATTTCCTGCCTTATTTAGGGGGTTATTTCACAAGGGTTGGATGGGACATTTTTTGTGCACTTTTATACATATATATTCAAAGGCTACAAACTTTCAGGAACAATGAGCTTATCCTCACAAGCCCCAACCAACTGTTTCTCACTTTCACAAACTTCCATTCTCCCACGGTCATGATGTAGGAAGAGGGAGAGACACGGGTTGCTTTTCATGATAACATCTGGGGACTGTCATTTGGTGCCTAGATGCCTTCTGCACTGGGACTGCCCCTGCCTGAGAAACGAAGCAGAGTCCTTTGATACATTCACCAGGTGAGGCAAACTTAATTTCGATATTTAATCTGACACTCAGACTCGGGGCTTCAGAACAAGTTTCTTGTCCTTGTCGTGTTTTCAATAAAAGTGAGCCCTGGATTTATGTGCCTAGTCCCCCCTGGTTAAAGGACAGCAGTTCTGTCCTTTAGGGCATTTTTTTTTTCTTTTTATACCTGATTTGGAATCACTTGTCATCCGAATGATTTATATTTACTTATCTCTCTAACCTCCTTCATGGGAATAGGTTCCCTGCCTTTCTTTGCCTTGGCATTTAAAAAAAACATGTCTTTATGGATTTTAGAGAGAGAGGAAGGGAGAGG
>NW_006368874.1:0-867 GCF_000327345.1 Myotis davidii
ACATCTATTTATGAATTTATCTCTGAAAGAGAAGTGAGAAGGTCTCCTATGATTGCATATTTAATAGTTTCTCTCTTAGTTCTATTAGATTTTGATTTCTATATTTCGAAGCTACTCAGTTAAGTTTATAAAAATTGATGACTATTGTGTTTTCAGTATTGATACCAAGTATATACTTACAAATAAGAATTAATTCTGTTATGACAGATCGATCTGATTACCTACCCCCCTCCCCCATTTTGTAAGATGGAATGTTGAATGTGACAGTAAAATGTGACTGACCTCATCAAACTATATTTCCAAAGCAGTATAGGGAGAGCATCTTTATTTTGAACGCTTTGAAAACACCAAAATGGGAAAAGGAGTATACATAATCTGCTAACTAGTCAATTTTGGGAGAATTCTATACAATCAACATATACATATACAGTGGGGCTCTGGTATTAATTTGTAACTGGTTTGTAGCTATGAGAGTTTTCCTTATTTTGCCAGGCCTAGATTTCTCAAGTAATTTCAGTTCTGTTGATGTCCCATAGAGGAGTCATTATGCAATTAATTTGCATCACATTTCAAAGATCTTGAGATCAAGTACCAGCCAAAACACTGTTGCTCCCCAAGTGAGGAGAATGCCAGAGGACAGTAGGATTCAGACAAATAGGGATAAGACCTGTACATAAATTCTTGGTGAAACAAGGAGAGAATGAAGATAGAGTAGACATGCCTGAGGGGTGCTCCATCTTGGGGCATCAGTTGGGCCCCGCAAAGGGGCGTCTTCTGAGTGTGACATTCTCGGGTTGTCAGCCAAATACCTTTGACTCAGCTAAGTGCCTTCTTTCTGGATTCCATAGCGTTACTTTTTTTTTTTTT
>NW_006368875.1:0-867 GCF_000327345.1 Myotis davidii
ACTTGAAACCTATATAATTTTTTAACCAATATCACCCCCAATCAATTTAATAAATGTTTTTTAAAACGAAAAGAAAGTGAGTGAATGCCTCATCACAATAAGCATTTCATAAAAAGTTATCGTGTGGCTGAATGATAAATGAATGTATGAATTAATAAATGAATGTATTTCAGAGGATTCCTGATCTTCCTCCCAAAATTGCTCCACCCAGACCCTTCCCCATTTCAGCTGATAATCATTATTTTTTCATATTCTACATCATATATGTTGCAAAATGTGGGTGGGTACCTACTCCATTCCTATCATCTAGTCTGAGCCATTTGGGGGATTACAGTAATACTTGGGCAATAGATTTTCCTGTTTCTACCTTTCCCACTCCACAATCTAATCTCAGAGTGATTACTTTAAAATAAACAATAGAGTAACTCTCTCTTCTCTATAAAACCTTACTTCAGTCAAAATAAAAGCCAAAATTTTTATCATGACCTACAAACCCCATGTGATCTAGCTCCCTGCTATCTCTCTAACTTCATCTCCTTCGGGTCTCCCCACTCCTCACTTGGCTTCTGCCACAGTGGCCTCTGCTGATTTTAGAACATGCTGGGCATGCTTCTTCTTCAAGGCCTTTGCACTAGCTGTCCCTCTGTCTGTAATGTTCTTCCCCTCGCTTCATACTTGCAACTCCCTCACACCACCCCTTCATGAAGCTTGCACTGACTGTTCCATTTAATTCTATAGCCAGTCCCTAACCCACATTTTTCATTTCCTTACTCTGCTTTACTTATTCACACCCTTTTAAATATCCTTATCACTAAGCAACATAGTATTTTGCTTCTTTATGTATTACTAGAGGCCTGGTGCACAAAA
>NW_006368876.1:0-867 GCF_000327345.1 Myotis davidii
GTTAGTCCGCCTGGGCCATAGGGGCTCAGGTGTTTTAGGGAGGTGCTGGTAACTCACATCGGTCAGGGTCCCTCTGTGGGGACTTCTCTCCCGAGGTTAGTGGAAGCTGATCTCCCAAGGTCTTGGTCAGAATCTCCCTTCCTCCCACCACCTTTCCTCCCCACATTCCCCCTCTCTGCGGCCAGGGCAGGCATCATAACTCTGGGCTTGAGACCTTGATTGTGACGAGGTTATGTGTCAGACCACAAGTGGCAGGAAGGACAGGCTATAGTTGGCAGGTTAGCAGTGATCAGAAGAGGAATAAACATAATATGGATATTCCTTGCAAAAAAGTGTTTGTTGTTCTAGATACAAAAATAGCTGGACAAGTGGATCTTCTGCATCCACTGCTGGTCCTGTTCATAACCATCATCCTAGGAGTCGAGGGTGGTGTCCTCTGTGCCTCTCCTTAAGTGTGTCCCCCCTTCCAGCTACTGCCCCCACACAGGGACCCACCTCTTCATCACGTACTTGACCTGCATTTCATAGCGCCCGATCCATTTTCCTGCACAGTGTGCGTCATCAACCTACAAACCATTGCAATGCAATAGGCCGACAGCACCACGACAGTCTGCTCAGTGGAATTTACTACCCCAAATAAGCCTGCCTTGTTTTTCTTTTTCTTTTTCTCTGCTTTACCTGGAGACCAGGCAAGATGAACTTTCCATGTCTAATTAATGAGTATAAACAGCAGTTTGATGGTACCACATGTTGTAAGTTCTGGCTAATAATTCAGCCCTCCAAATAATTTTAAAATTCAGCCCTCCAAAATTCTCACACCTTTATTCTCTAACTCAGCCGTGGGCAAAATACGGCCCGCGGGCCAGA
>NW_006368877.1:0-867 GCF_000327345.1 Myotis davidii
GACCCACAGGTTGAGAACCGCTGGGCTAAACTCCTGGGTTTGAATCCAGCTCTATCACTAATTAGCTGTGTTTCTTTGGACCAGTTACCTAACCTCTCTGTTCATTAGTTTCCTCATTTATAAATTGAAGTCAATAATAATATTTGTGTCACAGGATGCTGAATCATAATAGCATCTGGATCATAGTAAGTCCCATTACAGGTTAACTATCGGGACTGAATTAGGTTAACTCATGCCTAAAGCATTAGCTCACCAGGTAGGGAGTTTACCAATTGCTTACATCTATTGAACATGAAGATCACCTTCCCTGAATCACATGACTTTCCAGAAAAGAGTTGTTACATAAATAAAACTAGTTCTAACTAGAATGGAAAAAAAGGGGTAAGTTGCTGTTGGGTCGGTAATCAACATTGTCTGCTACATGTACCCTATCCATTAGTCTTTATTACAATCCTATCCTAATCTTATATTACAGAGAAAATCAAAGATTCAAAAGAGTTAACTTGCCTACATGTAATGGAAACAGCAATGGTAAGGTTGGTGCTTTAAACCAGGCTGTTTGCAGGTCCTGTGTTCTTCCCATTAGGACAACACATTTAATGGAAGAGTCAACGCTTCTCCATGTCTCCATCTGCACAGCTTTCCTTTAGCCTTATAGAGTTGCAGCTGGGACAGGTTTAGGAGCTTGTCTCTATACCACAGCTCAGGGGAGTGGAAAAATGGAAGAAGTAGGTGAGAAAGACAAGAAGAGCTACAAAGTTCTTCAGTTATTATAATACATGTATTAAATGAAGTGTCTGAGTCTCGTCTCACTCATGATGCTCATGCTTGTTTTTCTAATAGTTTAAAGGACACTAAAAGAATCCT
>NW_006368878.1:0-867 GCF_000327345.1 Myotis davidii
CCCAGACTTTGTTTCCTTGCTGCTCTGTTGGCGCTAGAACATTTGAGCCTCATGTTATATGCATTTGTTATAACACAACAAAAGTGATAAGAAAAATAATTAGGAAATAATAAGCAACCAAAGAATTATAACCCCATTGTCATGTTTAGAGAGACTGGGACTCTGGAAGTGACAGAATTAACTTGAAGTCATTTTATTAATCGTTCTTTATTCAACAAATATTAAGCCCCAACTATTTGGCAGACATTGTTAGGTTCTTGATTCCTGCCTCTGTGGACCTATTAGCCTAATGGGCTCTGACCATCCAACTATAAACTACCTCTTATTTCTAAGTCATTTACATTCAGGGGCCACAGAGCAACCTACCATTATCTAGGGGATGAGCACACTTCTGGGTTTATTGCTTCTCACTCTTTTGCCTTGATGCTCACAGTTTAGGCTTTTCCTGTTAAGATTTTCAACACCTTCATCAGTTAATTTAGTCATTCCCTTCCGCATCCCATTACATAAGAAATTCCAGCTGAAATAAAGCAGGTAGCACTAGCAATACTTACCAATATGCTATCTGCCTAAGTAGAGCTTATAATCTCACTGCTATAATTCCAGAATCTGATATACTTCAGAATGAATCAGAATATCACAATGTCCAAAAGTCCTTAGCTCTGCCTTAACCCTGGCCTTATTGGTCTAACACATTCTCCCTTGGGTTTTTGCTTTGTACGCTTTGCACTTTCGTTTATTGTAACAGCAGTAAATACCCTGACTTGGTTTGTTTGGTGTGATTCCATCACCCAAAGGTATCTCCAGGTTGGGGTTTTGGTCCCCAGTCGGGGTGTGTGCTGGAGGCAGCCAATCAATGTTTCTCTC
>NW_006368879.1:0-867 GCF_000327345.1 Myotis davidii
AGGAAGGAAGGAAGGAAGGAAGGAAGAAAGAACTCAGTTCCATACGAGCCAGGGGAGTCACAGCTGGTACTTGCTGGACGGATTCTTTGAGACAGCATTCTCAGCAGCGTTTTATTGCTGAGAAAGTTACTAGTCTGAGATTACACACCTATCAAGTGGCACAACCAGATTCTGTTGTACAGCTCCTGGCTGTTTTCAAGAGTCACGTTCATTTTCAAAGGAAGAGAAAGATTCTCCCCGACTTCCCACCCTCCCACAGCCACCGCCACTGGCATACCTCATCTCGGGGGATGCTACAACGTGGTTAAGCGTGCAGTCCTGAGAGCCACTCTGACTGAATTTGAGGTTCAGATCTAACCTTGTTCAAGGGGTTTAGTGTTTCTGAATCTCAGTTTCCTTGACTGTTTTACAAGGTTTTGAGGTGGATTAAATGAGATAATGTGTGAAAATTCTTACTACAGGGCCTGGCACAAGTGCTCAGGGAACAGGAGTTATTAATTTTTTTACACACTATGAAGGCACTGCAGACTCTGTGGGCTATTCTAAAATAGGAATTTGAAAACTGCTTCAGACAAAATAACATTTTTGCTAAAACCTACCAAGTGGACAACCCCTGAAGGACAAAGGACACTCGGACATGTAGCGGAGGTTGGAGACGACAGGTGTAGGACCGTGACGGAGGCAGAAGCCATGAAGTGATGCCTTTGCTCAGAGAGTCCCAGGAGCTGAAGCGCTGGTCCTGCCTTTCATCTCCCGTGAGGCAGATGCCAAACCCTCTCCTGAGCTCCAAGCCCACATATCGAGTCCTCATTGCCTCTCCCTACGTGGATGTAATCCTATATAATAAAAGCCTAAGATGCTAAATGT
>NW_006368880.1:0-867 GCF_000327345.1 Myotis davidii
GAAGAATCCATAGGCAGCAAAATAACAGACATGCATCGTAGCAATGTCTTTACCAACACAGTTCCTAGGACAATGGAAACTAAGGACTGGAATCTGATTCATCTCCAAAAGAGTGTCAATGCACAAGGCTATCTTCGAATTTCTCCTGTTTGGTGGTAGAGGGAAGGGAACAATTTGAGTTTAGACATGCCTATACTTCCACAATTTGGAAAGACAACGAAAATAAATTCCCATGTGTTCTAGATGCCAAGCGCAGGGAGAGGTGACCTTGAGAGGGACCTAAAGAGAGGGATGGACTACTTGAAGCTTGAGGTCTACCAGCAGGTGAGAGGAGGAGTCATAAAAACACCCAGGGGAGGCTCTCTTTGGAGATATCCAGAGATCTCCAGTGAAATTTCCAGTCATGTAAGATCTTTTTCCAACCTACACATTTTACCTGACTAGAAAGTAGAATTCAACATTGAATATGTTGAAAGGTTATCAAAAGAAGACTAAATTACACCTTTCTTTCATACTGCAAGTTTCTTAGCATGAAGGAGACCCAAACAAGGAGAGATTTTAAATTGAATAAAAATTTAACGCCATATTGCTATGGATCAGGCATTTTAACACTGGGAGGAAGAAAAGATGACTTGCTGGCATGTGAATAAGTGACAATAAGTAACATATCATAGGTCCCCTCTAGGCAGTGCATGTGGAGGCTGCTGGCAGCTCTGTACCAAGGATGACTGTGAGCTGTGACCAGGGTGAGTGGGAAAATGTACCATGACCACATGTACTCGAGAGCAGGGAGTACACATGTCATGTACCTGTCTTCTGTAGGCTCAGAAAATGGTGCAAGTGGACTTGCTATTCTCTCTGCACATA
>NW_006368881.1:0-867 GCF_000327345.1 Myotis davidii
AAAAGTGAGCTGGAATCCTTTTTTCTGATTGTAAGTGGTATTATTGTATTTTAGCTTTTAGTTTCTACAGGTTTGTTTCTAGTATATAAGAATACTGTTGGTTTTGTGCATTGGGCTTTTATCCTGTGAACTTGTCAAACTCACTTATTAGTTTAGGAGTTTTTTGTAGATTCTTTGAGATTTTCTACATGTCAACCATGTCATTTTCAGATAGGACAGTTTGTCTTCAATCTGTATGCCTTTTATATTTTTTTCTTATCCTATTCATCTGGCTCGAACTTAGTTATTTTAAACACTGAATTTTTATTCTGGTAATGATGATTTCATGAACCTAATTTGGAACTAGCAATGCAATTGTACTCAGTTTATTCCTTTACATGGTAAACAAGTCAAGGTCAGCACAATGAGAAAATTAACTTTTGTTACAAAACCTAAATCCTGAAGGGGGTGTTTTCACAGGCCTTTCACAGTCACTGCATGTAATACTGTACACAGAGCAAAGCACAGAACTTGGAACCTCTACAATTCATGGTAGTTCATTGCCAGATAGTCTTATTAATTAACACCAAATTAATGTATACTAGAGAAGTTGATGAAATTCGTTCTGGGACAAGAAACCCTCCTCTACTGTTCTGTTTAGAAAGCTGCATGTTCTAGCAGAAACATGAGTTCAAGTTTCTACTATATAATTTCTGAACAGGTTATATCCCCTGCTAAGAAATTGTATAATAGGGCCATCATTTGTCTAGTTATAAAATAAGGCATTTCAGCTAAATTATCACATCATTTATAAATCAAATTTATTCAATATGAACCATTAGGGCAGCGGTCGGCCGGCAAACCGTGGCTTGCGAGCCACATGCGCCT
>NW_006368882.1:0-867 GCF_000327345.1 Myotis davidii
TCTGAAATCAATAAAAAATATATTTTAAAAAGATTCTTAGAAAAATAGAATGTAAAATCAGAATAGTTCCTCAGAGATCAGCTAGTCCAACTTCTTTATTTTCCTGATGAGATCTGAGACCTAGAGTAAATTTCATTGCCCCAAATAACCCGGTTACTAGAAGAACTGAAGCTAGAACCAAAATTTAAAACTCTCTATTCAGTGTCCTTTCTAATCTATTTTTCAAGACTCAAAGATTCTTCTTCTAAAGTCTGCCTCTATCTGTCCATGAATGTACGTTCTATTCTGCCAAGCTACCACGTAAGGGCTATTTCGTGTCTAACGGTGGCCCTTTTGCAAAAAGATGACATAGGAAGAAGTTTTGATACATGGGTATCACCAACTAAGGACATGCATGATGTAATTCAGGGTATGCTGAAATTCATGGAAAACTATTTTCTTCTTATCTTCAGTAACCTATCAGAGAGACTGAACACTTTCTATAATTACAAAGGTGGGCGACAAACCACAGTAGTATTTGTAGTTCCTCGGACTTGGTCACCATAGAAATCAGATGCTTTTTATGTCCCACAGGTTTTATACATTTTGAAACACCATTTATGTTCATAATGATTTAAAATTATGATACTTATCAGACTTGCTCCTAGATATAAATATTTAATGTCTTCATAAAAAGGCACATACATTGCCATTTTGTAAATGTGCTTTTAATAGTTGGCCACTGGTTTCCTTAGTAACTGCACATAATTTATGTTATTGCAGATCTTGAACAGGCAACCATATGAAGTTGTGAAATCTTCTGCCAAAGGTCTTCTGTATCAGATGAAACCTAAGAACATGGGATAGGAGAGCATCTAGCTACATTTT
>NW_006368883.1:0-867 GCF_000327345.1 Myotis davidii
TACCTATGCCGCCATCTTGGTTTCTCCTCTTTTTTCTTTTTTTAACATGACTAATTAGTGTCTGGCAAAGAGAAAAGATTCATCCCTATTCTCTATCAAGACTTCCTAAAAACAGTTTGGTTACCTTATTTGGTTAATGGAGAAACTAAGGCCAAGAGGGTTAGGTCACTTGCCCAGTGAAGAAAAGATGGAGCTGAAATTTGAACCCAGATGTTTGATTCCTAAATGCAGTAGCCTAAAAATGGTGTTCAATACTTCCCACACCCAATCGAGACATGTTGAACAAAGGGTTGAGCTGAGGGAGAATTGAGGGACTGGAAATACGAAGAAAGGGGGATGTTCCCAGTGGACTTACCTGGGTGAATTCAATCTACCTTTATTCATGTTGGAGATTATAAGTTATATAACTGCCCACCCACAGATAAAGCAATCTCTTCCTTAATGATATCCATACCCGGAAAACTTGAATCCCAGAGTGTTCAGATTTCTTGCACTGCTGATTTCCCAGACCGTATTTAGGCAAGACCTCCAGCCCTGGATACAACCTCTCGATCTAGCACCATGGAGCTGGGAGGGGCCTTCACTATCTTTCTGGCACTCTGCTTGTCTTGTCTGCTTATCCTCATTGCCTGGAAGCAGGTCAACAAGGGGGGAAAGCTACCCCCAGGTCCCACACCGATACCCTTCCTGGGGAACCTGTTACAAGTTCGTACGGATGCCACCTTTCAGTCTTTCATGAAGGTAAGTCTGTCTACCTTCTCTATCAGAGCTGGAAGTAACTAATTTTATAGACAAATATATGTATAACCTTCCAACTTCTAAAACACAGACTATTGGAAACAGATTTTATGAACCTCAGAATTCTGA
>NW_006368884.1:0-867 GCF_000327345.1 Myotis davidii
AAAAAAAAATTATTAAACTTTCACTACCAATGTGTTTATTAATTTTAATAGCCATTCCATAATTGGCAGAGAGTGACAGTTCCATATTTATCAGATGTCAGTGGCAATGATGTAAGATTCACAAGATGGTAGGTGACTTCCATCTGGGCAGCACTGGAGCAGCTGCCAATGCATGTGATCCAGCAGAGGACACAGACAGCAGTGCTGAAAAGCAGCAGTCTGCCTCTCATTTTGTTGGACAAACAAAATATTTTTGGTTCCACAAACAAGTCAATGGAACTAAAATAAATCTATGGAAATCAAGCTAGTTTCTGTAAATGCTTATAACTTTATTTTTAAAACCTAGGATATTAGTATAGAAATGATTAAAAAAATCACTTTTCTGATATTTAAATGTGACTGTTTACTGGATCTATGATAAACTTTGGAATACCTTCTGCTCTAAACAACCATTTCTCTAGGAAACTGATACCAGCTCATGGCCACTGAGGTCAAGTTTCTCCACTAGGGCTTCTACATGCCAGGTATTCAGTTAGGTTTGTTATGTTTCTTCCATTTAATATTTAATAAGATATGCCTTGCATGCTCTGGATTTCCAAAAACAGGATTTTTTTTAAAAAAAAATAGATAAATCAATAGAAAATCACCATTTCTGTTGTTTATTGGGTTTATTGTTGTTCATTAGTGAGACCTAACCTCACTCAAAACCAACAACTGTACTTGCTTTCCGAGATGCATAACTATAAAAGGTGGTTGAATACTGGCTAACATTGAAATTTCTACATACCTATCTTGCCATTAACTTTAATTTGTTTTCTTAATGGCAAGATTGGTACGTAGAAATTTCAGGGTTAACCAGTATTCAAC
>NW_006368885.1:0-867 GCF_000327345.1 Myotis davidii
AAGATTTATGCCATCTGAAGAGAAACCAGAGTATTGGAAATGCACCTTTTAGACATGACCTTAGAATATCATTGAAAAGTACTTGGTTTGATGTTAGTCTGTGTCTATCTTCATGGATTACGTGCCCAGGGGATTATCGGTGCCAGTATGAGGAATAAGAACAACAACCCGTATGTCAGGCTTTATGGTGTGTGATAAAACTTTAGGGGATGTGGTTTGATCTAGAATATATCCAAATCCATTTAATGATGATACAGAGTTAGGACAGGATTCTGTTCTTTTTAACCTTAAGTAGTGCTTGTTCCTCCCTGTATGAAGAATGTTAATATCTTGGATTATAAGTGTCCTGGTTATAAAGAGTTTACCTATGCAAGACAAATTCTAACGGTGCAACACTTTAATGGAAATTAAAAGTAGTGTTTTAAGAAGGAACCCCTCTGAATGTTTTTATGTGCAAGTGTCTAGCTGAAGAACCATAGAAACAAAAAATTTTAAAGCTCTTAAGTAACTATAACTGATGGAATATTAACCAATTACAAAGCAGTAGTAACTTACATTACTTTTTGGTTGCTATAACTCAATACAGTAAAAACTAAGAGATGTGAATGGAAAAATTAATATTTAATTGATAGGGGAATTGATTTTATTACACTTGTATGTTTATCTCCTAAGATTGCCTTTGCAGTAGCCAATCAGAACTTTTACAAATAAAAATAACCACATAGACCTTATGCTGCTGCACTTAAGCAAAAAATACTTTTACACCTGATTGAATTGCTCACTTAAAATTATTGAATTCCTTATATACATTTATTCTTCCCCTTTATTATGCTATTTCCATCACCATTTATCCCCCATATACCCTCT
>NW_006368886.1:0-866 GCF_000327345.1 Myotis davidii
TTATTATTATTGTTTAACAGGTCAGGGAAAGCTTCTTGGAGAAATTTTAAGAATAAGTAGGAAATGATTTGGAGTGGGGGTAGAGAATAGAGTTATCTCTTGGAAAGATTAGCATAAATGATGACCTGAGAGTTTTACATTAGGAATGGCCAGTGTGAGGATTTGAGAGAAGTGTGAGGCAGGGAGTGCTAAGCAGTCATTCTGGAAAAGTAGATGGCTCCAGAGCATGGGAAATGGGGTGTGGTGTTTTGTAAGCCTCTGGAATGTGACACTAAAAGACGCAAAACAAGATGAGATTATTAGCAGGACCTCACAGGCTTGGAACTGTGAAGGGTGACTTGGAATAGGAGCAAAGTTGGAAGCAGGTAGACAAGATAGAATGTTTTTTGTGAGAAGATGGTAAAATAAGATAGGACAGTGGTAATGGAATAGATAATAGAGTTATTTGCTGAGAAAGCACTGCAGGAGGAGCAGATTGAGACAAAGGGTGATTGGAGGAAGATCAAGTTTAGTTTTGAACATAGTCGCACATTTGAAATATGTGTGAGTGTAGTGGATTGAATGGTGGTCCCCCCAAAATACATGCCTATGTCCTAATCCCTGGAACTTGTGAGTGTGATCTTATTTGGAAAAAGGGTCTTTGCAGGTGTTAAGGATCCCGAGATGAGTTCATCTTGGATTACACAGATGGGTTCCAGATCCAACGACAAGGGTTCTTATAAGAAGATCCAAGAGAAGACACAGAAACAGATGGGTGGCAGAGACTGGAGTTATGCTGAGTATATATACCACGAGTCACCCCAAGATGTGGATTATTCTGAGCAAAGGCAACAGAAACCCTGCAGCCTCAGGAGAAACTGCCCCCC
>NW_006368887.1:0-867 GCF_000327345.1 Myotis davidii
GGTTATATGACGTCATGGAAAGGAAACAGATCTTTTTGTTACTACCATGACCGTCATAACCGAGGGTAGATAACTGTGCCAGTTTCTTCAACAAGTCAGTGGCATAAGAAAAAGGGGTGTTTTGGAAGGACTGCTGTGAGATGAAAAGAGGCTTAAAAACCAAAACCACCAAAACAATGTGTTGACCTTGTTTAGGGACTCGATTCATTCAATCAAAATGTAAAAAGATATTTTTAAAGATAATCGGAGAAATATGAATATGTATTGGGTATTAGATGATACAGAGGAATTATTGTTAATTGGATGTGATAATGACATTGAAGTTATATAAGAAACTGTCGATATTTTTTAGAGATATATGCCAAGTATAGATGGGTGAAATGAATTAAGGTCTAGGGTTTGCTTTAAAATCACTCAGCAATAACAATTAAAAAGGGAAAAGATGAAGCCAATTAGGCAAAATCTTGATAATTATTCTGGGTAACATGTATATGTATGTTTTAAATTATGTTAAAGCATTTGAAATTGTCATTTTATAGGTAAAAAATGGGTAAATATCAGCAGTTTCATATTGTTCAAGCTAATAACAATCTCAACTTTTATGTAAGATTGAAATTTCATTAAAACCATCATCAACTTCTCCCTTTATGTGTAAATACAATGATTGTCTTGGGTTCTATCTCTCATCTTTGTTACCATCGTGACTACGTAGTTCAAGCCCTCCATGCAGAGGTTGAATTCAATGAAGTGGTACCATCACTCGGTGATCAGATTAAGGCAGGTATTAAATTAAGGCTGGGTGTGCAGTTATCTGCAGAGCTCAGTTAGAATTGACATCCTGAGCGAATCTCACTCTATAAGTCTGGA
>NW_006368888.1:0-867 GCF_000327345.1 Myotis davidii
CCCCCCCAAAAAAAAATACTTCCCCTTGTAACTTTCTCCCGTCTTCAATACGGTCAGCTCTTAATTAGCACTTACTTCCCAGGGGCTTTTAATTGCACTACTTAAGTAGAAATTTAGGAAGCAAAATAGATCAAGGGAGAAGTACAAAGGAAATGACTAACATAGAAAACGTAGACCTGAAATTACTTTAGGCAGTAGTGTAGTCTGATATTCTATTACTAAGTCATGAGCTGAATTAATAAATTATTTCTAATTTGTCACCATCTACAAAAATCTATGCTCCTATCTGTATTTTAAGATTAGAGTCGCCAGAGTTGTATTTCTAACTTATAATACGGCCAAGAGACACCTAAAATCATTTGAATTAGAACTTCTCAGAGACAGCCAAGGCAATTTTCTTTTGGGGGCTTGGAGTGGTGACTATTCAGATGAAAGCATATTGTGACATGATTCCCATTGTACCACCAGTAATGACAAAATCCACAGCGAACATGGACTTTAAAAACACAAAACATTTGAAGTAGTATTATACGATATCTTGTTTTTTTCAACTGGTCCTAGAAACACATATGTACCCCAAGTGAACTTAATAGTTAAAATAGATAATACAACACAAAGGTATCCATGCATTGCACTATAGGAAGGCTTTTCTTAGATCACATATGATAATTGGGAAAATGTTCCAATGGCAAAGAAAATACTATTTTAGTTCTCTGTTTTTAAGAGAGAAATTTTCTCCACCCTTGTGCTTACTCTGTTAATGGTTTTATTTTCTACTAATTGGTCTTTATTTCTAGATGCCCTGACATAAGCAACTCTAATTACCTGCTTCTGAAAATGTCTGAAGATAAATTTATATTATCATCT
>NW_006368889.1:0-867 GCF_000327345.1 Myotis davidii
GAAAAGGAGGGACATCTGTAATACCCTCAACAACAAAACATTTTTTAAAAAGAGAGAAAGACGAGAATCTGAAAGTTCAGGGCACAAATTATCAAATTATCATCTTAAAGAAATACTCAATGAAAGCAAGGCAAACAAGGACCACATAACCCATTGCCACAGAAGTATATTATTGGCGTGAGTAATTCAAGAACTATGGGGCATGGAAGATGCTTCTAACAGTGCTATGTCCTTAAAGGAAAAGAATGACATGCTGAAATCACAAATTCTTAGCAAGAGGCATCAAGTGAAATCCCAGGTTTCTAAGTTATAATGTCAGTTCAATTCACAGCCCACTGAGATCATTTATGGGGAAGTAAAAGCATTCTTCAGGCTAGCACAAAACTGAGATATGACATGAGAGGAAATGAATGAATCTGGACATCATAAGTACCCCCAAACTCGCCAAATCCTATGATAGGCCCTTGCTGGCCCAGGTAGTCTCACTGCTCTTGTCAGTGAGGCACAGAGGAGAAAGTAATCTTTGGTAATGAAGGTAGCTATCACAAAAATCTTGTTTTTTTGGTTGCAGGGATGGCAAAGCTGATAGCAGCTTTTAGAGTCCATTACTGGGGATGTCCAAGGTGCAAACTGTAGTTCTTAACAGCAATGACAGCAATGTCCCCACTGAGCTAGTTCTGCAGCATGTATTGGACTGTTGTTACCATCTGCATAGTCCAAGACTGATTCTTTAGCCCAATGTCCTTTGAATAATTTTCTTCTCAAATCATCCAAGTTTGGTTTCCATTGATTCCAACTAAGAACTATTATGCTTACAATTTTTAATAACGGCTTTTTATTTTACCCTTGATTCTGCCCTCCCCCCCC
>NW_006368890.1:0-867 GCF_000327345.1 Myotis davidii
AACAACAAGATAGGGAGAGGGATAAGGGGACTTGATACATTTAACAAGAATGATCTTCAGACACCCATGTTTCCACATGACATTGTGTGGAGATGAGGTACGTTGGATGAACAGCACAGGGTAAGCACACAGTAGGTCTTATTTACCTTCCTGAAGGCCCTTGGGATGCAACATGTGCTGGGACAAACCAGTAGCCCACACAGCCCAATATGCAATCCCTACACTAACATCAGAATAATCTGTTCAGGAGAAAAGGGAAAGGGAGCTAGGGTGTCTTCAGCAACTGTCTCTGAAGGGGGACTTTGTGGTCACCCTGCTCCTATACCCTACTCTTCCCTTAATAGATCATTAGAAATTAGTGTTACCTGTGTTTACTCAATATGTATTTTCATATGAACCCAAATGTTTCTCAAACGTACTTGTATTTGGAGCCAACCCTCATCTTGGATGAATAAATTTCTCATGAGCATTTACTCTGTGCCAGGCATAGTACTAGTGACTTGGTAGATGGCCTTGCTAATCCTCTGAACAACCATGCAGTGGCCACCACTACAGATGGGATAACCAAGGTTTGCAATCAGGTCACAAGCCCAACCTCACAGAGCCAGTGGAAAGCAGATTGGAACTCCAATCCTATGCTCTTTCCACTATGTCACATGATAACCAGGAAGCAAATCAACAACAGCCTCATTTGGCCACATCATTCTATAATCCAAGAGTTTGGTAAATTACATTTAACTTAATCTGTCTACATTATTGTTGATTTTACAGAATTTGTCTTCTCAACTTTCATTCTCCATATCCAATCAGTTACCGAGTCCTTTCTTTCTTTTCCTTTTTTTGTTAATATGTTTTTATTGATTTCAG
>NW_006368891.1:0-867 GCF_000327345.1 Myotis davidii
AAAAATGTAAAAAGTAAACATATTCCTATGTCATTAAATGTTCTACTACATAAAAATATTTAAAAGCCTATTTAGTAGCCTATTAAATGTATATACCATCCTTTATTTAACTGTTTCCATATTTCTAAATATGTTGTTTCCAATATTTTCTAGCATTGACAATCAACTAATGAGCACCCCTGATGATGAACCTTGGTATGCCTCTGTTGTTTTTATTAAGTGACATTGTTGGATCCATCATGTGTACATTTAATTGTTCCCCAGAAGACTTGTACCAACTGCACTCACCAAAGCACTGATGAATGTGCTTGCTTCCCTGCACCCTCACCAATCTAGGTACTATTTTTACTTTTGTTCATGCAACCTTAGGCAAAAATTATATCTCATTGCTTTGATTTTTATTATTTCATTACTAATACATTTTTTCATGATTGCCGTTCACTCTTAAGTATCTTTCTCTACCTCTCCTCTCCACTCCCACTTTTATAAATACGAATTATAATTTATAAGCCAGACATTTAAATATCAACACCTGCATCAGAGAAGGTCTGAGTCGGGAGCACATCTCCACACTGCATACTAGAAATGGATTTTTAACAGAAATACCAGGCAGGGTTACTAAATAAGCAGACTCAGTGCTTTCTTGAGAGCCCAGCGAAGAGAGGGGACCGCATGAAAGGAATTTCAGGGTGAGAGAAATTAGATCACCTTTGCAAAATTGTGTTTGGAAACTGTGATGATTAATTATGCACGTCGACTAGGATGCCAAGATATCCGGCCAAACATTATTCTGGGTGTTTCTGGATGAGATTAACTTTTAAATCAGTAGACTGAGCAAAGCAGATTTCTCTCCCTAGTGTGGGTGGG
>NW_006368892.1:0-867 GCF_000327345.1 Myotis davidii
AAAAGGGCGATGAAAGTGATGAAGCCAAGGAGAAAAATTCTGAATGGATTCTCTAAATGAATTAATTGCCAAGGTGATCCCCTCAGAGACCAAGGGGAGAGAGGGCATTGTGGAAACCAATGTCACTGCAATATTGTGAGTTTCCTGTGAATTCCATGCTGTGGGAAGAATGTAGGCCAGTTTGACCTGAACCTCTCAATGTTTCATTTATTCATTTACAGAATGGAGGCAATAACAGCACTGCCTTCGTAGTGCCCCTGTAAGGATTAAACAAAGAATGGAATTTCTGGCACATAGTAGGTGCTCAGCAAAATATAGTATTCGGATTGCATTGTGCTCTGTTTTCCATAGATGCTGCAGGATCCAGGCTTTAGCACTGGTTTGACAATGCATTCCGGGGGAGCAGCCATACTGTAAAAATATTCTTTCTGATAATGCTGCACATTATAGTAAATGGCATTATTCATGGATGTGTCAAAGGCATAAAATAGGAGATTTTGAGGCGATCACAGCTGTGAATGATTAATATTTTCTTCCCCAGATGCCAGGGAGGTGGCAAGGCTATGTTAATTATTACATGCCTGAGCCTCACTGTGGCTCCCTCCCCAAGTGCCTGTTAATTTGCTCATGTGCTGTGCAGCTGATGGGGCTAGGAAAGTCTCCACTCAGAAAACACAGTGGCTCTCCGGCAGCTCCTCATGTCCCTAATAACTGCTTTTATATGTCTGCGGGGGGAAAAAATTAACATCCCCCAGCCCAGCAACCATGATGGGATTTAGACAGAATGTTACTAGAGAAATCCTTTATCAAAGTTGGCTTTGAGCTGTTCTTTTTGTTGGCAAATTATTTGTGTGTGTGTTTTTTTTT
>NW_006368893.1:0-868 GCF_000327345.1 Myotis davidii
GTGGCCGCTTCAGCAGGGCTGGAGGTCAAGACCATAGCAGAGGCGCTAGGGGCAGAGAGCCTCTCATTTGGATAACATGCGCTGTTTCCATCGTGTAGAATTTTCCAAAATCCTTTCACAGCACCAATCACTTGATCTCTGCAACTACCCTGTAGGTTCAACAGAGTGTCCCATCCCCCTTTTAAGAATGGGCAGTGACGATCCCAGAGATGGAGCAACTGACCTACCTTTGCACTGTTTGCTGTGCGGCAGGCCTGGAGCTGGGTGCAACTTCCTTTCCATCTGCCACGCGGCCTATGTGTGCCCTGCGGGCGTGCGAAGAGCCGAGTTCTCAACCCCTGGCACCGCGATACCCTGAAAGCCATTGGCCTCAGGCGGACAGTCCCAGGAACGGATCCAACCCGATGTGTGCACAGGCAAGCCATTTTCTGTTGGACATCATCATCATTAGCTCTCAGCTATTAGATGCTTCGTCCCCTTCGCCCAGAAGAGCCGGTGGAGAAGCTGTTCAGGCAGCTCTGATCCAAATGTCCCAGATCCAGGCGGCCAGGTTTCTCCAGCTACAGCTCAGTAACGCGTAGGAACCGTGGGCTGTGGAGGCCGAGAGTGGCTGACTGACCCTCCCTCTGAGGTTCGTCCACCACCGTGGGTCCTGCCCCGGCTGTCGGCCTGTGGCCGTAGCTTTCATGCAATTCCTGTGGCCGCTTGGTGAAGGCGTCAGGGAAGTTAAGCTGGGATTGTTCCCAGCTCCTAGTTTACCTCTCACGGAAGATGGAGAGTTCAAAAGAAAGCTGGCGTGGCTGCAGCCTCTGAGTGTTTTCGAAAGGCCGGCTGGGGCAGGCGGGGCGAAGGAAGCCCTCTGACCGAG
>NW_006368894.1:0-868 GCF_000327345.1 Myotis davidii
AAAAAAAAAAAAAGAACTCATTCTTATACCAATCTACAAAGGTGGGCAAAAGTAACTTTACAGTTGTGAGGACACAAAACACAGAGTAACAAAGCCATTGTAATAACCATAACCTGCATGTCTTTTTCCATATAAGCAACTATAAACCTACCTTTGCCTATCCCTATATGCCCTTAATGCCTGAGAGAGTGTTATAACCTGATCAGTGGTCAATGTATATTTAAGAAACATGATCATGATGATGACTAAATAATTGACTGACGGTAGAAATGATACTAAAACTGAAAGATCTACTCAATTTTCCAGAGGTTTTTCCTTCATGCTGCCAATCATCTGGATTGTCAAAAATCCAAAGAATTTTAGATGGTTGGTATTACGTACAACACAGAACTTGGCAACCCACAGTCTCACTCTTTAATTTATGTGGGTCCTTTTAATATGATATAGAAAGTTTTTGTCCAAGAACCTGATCTGGTAAAACCTATGCACCTTTAGATCGAAGAATTTTATGTTAAAAATGCCCTTAAGAAGGCAAGAAATAGAACACAGGGTAAATAGAATTAATATTTTCATATTTTGGCCAATAGACAGAGAGCTGGATTTGCACTGTGGGGACAGAGACTTACTGCTTAAAGCACTTTAGTGGTAAAGCTGCCTAGGAAAACATTTTGCTGGGACACATAAGTTACTAAAAAATACTGCTACCAGGGACTCCTACAATATAATAAAAATAATCACAATCAAGATTTTTTTTAAAAGCACATTAGGGGTAAACAAATAATTAGATACAGAAAATGAAGTAAGATTCCCTCTTAGAAGCAATAGTTTGTATCAGTTAGGCCTGGCTGGTTTGGCTCAGTGGATAGAG
>NW_006368895.1:0-868 GCF_000327345.1 Myotis davidii
ACCTGCAACCTTGGCATATCCAGACAACACTCTTACCATCTGAGTCAGGGCCTGGATTTCTATATTCTAATCTCTTCAGGGCATCATAGTTGCAACAGAAGAAAGCAGCTGTCAGTTATCAGAGATACACATTATTCTTGTCCTAGGTTAGCCTTAGGAGAAGTACAGAGTTCGGAGGCAACACGCTTGGGTCTTTCAGGAAAGTGCTGAGCTGGATCAGCGTATTTTCCTTGTGAAACATAGAGAGGCAGAGAAGGAGGCACCAAAAAGCATCAGCCTGTGAGGTGCCCTGAGATGTGAAAGAAACAGTCTCAAGGCATGACTGATATAATTACTGGCTACCTGTTGGATTTCGTCTGGGAAATAAGCACAGAAAGAGTAATCTGTCGAATCTTCTATTTTAAGGTATTTTTTGTACCTATCTTTAAAATAAATAACTAAAACTATATAAAGCCCTGTCTCACCCTATCCTAGGAGTGAGGAAAAAGTCAACAGCCTATGGACCTGCTTACTCAGTGGAAAGTGCTAGAAAGACTTTGCATTGGCGGTTCTATGTCCTGGGTACTGACTGTCTCCTCTAAGGTGCACCTGTGCTTTAAAGGAAGCCCACATGGCAGAGCAAGGAAGTGGAATCGGAAATGAAACTAAATCTTTCAACACTTAAGAGATATTTTGAAGAGAGCATCTTTGTTCGATGAGAGTACTCATTCACCATGTAACCTTAAATTTTAAAGTTTATTCATCATAACTTAAAACAGAATATACCTGATCATATTAATAATTTAAATGTTTTCTCATACATTTTATAAATATTTAGAGATTGTCATTTAAAACTTTTATTCTTGCCCTAGCTGGTTTGGCTCAGTGG
>NW_006368896.1:0-868 GCF_000327345.1 Myotis davidii
TTATGTTTTCTTCTATATCTGGCCGAGAATGTTGGCTAATTCTTCAAATTTTTGTACCATGAGGTCTCCAGTGGGTGATACAACCCTGAGGTTTTGATTCAGGCTGAGGAATAAGGACTTTTAGACCTCAAGGATCAGTGGTGCTCTGGGTCATGACCTAGTTAAAAGGACAAGGCACATTTCTTCTTTGTGTATAAGGAATATCTTCAGGATCTGTTGGAGAGGAAGGGCATATGGCAGTATGGGGTTTCAGCATTTGTTGTGCATTTAAACAAACATATATCCTTAAAATTGTACTCCTTTATTTAGCTGATAAGAGGAACCTGAAGAGCATTAAGTTGTGGTAGATCAAGACAGAAGGAAATAGCTTAACTGGGTGCTACTTCCTGCCAGAATGTTGAGCAAAGGGAGAGTGTCTTCTTGATATGATCTAAAAGACTAAAGGAGAAAGGGAATACATTTCAGCATGAGATTTAGTGTTACTTAATGCTTTCTCTTTGTATCGGTCTCTTGTAGGCATCTCACCATTGGGGGGAGGGGAAGCAAAGAAACGTGGTATAAAGACTAAAGGTTTTGAGGCATAAATATTGGATTTGAATCATCTCCTTCCACTTAACATGTGACCTTTCAAATAATTTTCTCTTTTGAGCTTGTTTTAATCTCTAAACGTGTAAGACCATCTCCACCACAGGGATTTAGTGACTACAACATTAAACAATGTGTGTAAAAGATCCTTCCACACATAGCCTCACACATTGAAGATGTTCAGGGTTGAGTAAACTACCTTTTTTCTAAAGTTTTTTAAATGTTTTAATGGGAAAATCTACTCCTGTTATTTTAGGAGAGATAAAGACTGGCTTTACTGTGG
>NW_006368897.1:0-868 GCF_000327345.1 Myotis davidii
TCCCTCTCTCTTCCTCTCTGAAATCAGTAAAATTTATATATTAAATATGATATAATTTATCTTAGCATAAATGGCCCAGCCAGATGTAGAATATTAAGCTCCAGATCCCAAATCGAATGCCTTGTCATCATTAGTCTTATCATCTGGCTAAATGTTCTCTGTCTATGGTACAATTGGAACTGACAAAGTATGTTAAACAGAGAAAGTCCACAGAAACAATTTACAATAGACGGAGGTTTTCAGAGCAGGAAATAGGGGGAAGCCTTGTCTGTAAAATTCACAACAATCTAATCCTGAGAGCGCTGGAAGCCACTCTGGGCCCCACTTTGGGGCAGGAAAGAGAGTGACCACTGGCAGGCAAGGTGACCCAGACTGAAACCCAAGCTTTCTTCCATCACATTCATGAAGCTGAAGCTTCCTCAGTCCTGTCCTTTCCTTTGCAGACATCTCCCTATTCCCCTTCAATCAAATGTTTTTCTCCGATTTAAACAGGATGCCCGTGATGTTTTGTTCATATTATAAATGGGCATTTATTAAAGCGTTAGTTCTTCTGCGAACTAATTTATATTGTTTCTAAATGTTGCAGTTTAAATTTAGTTCCACCTGCATTTATTCATAGTGACTGAAATGATATTATCAAGTGCCATTCACTGTCCTGGCACTGGGCTTGGTGAACCTGACTGCAGTACCGCACAATTCCAATGGGGGTGCTATTAAACTCGCAGTCCATGTCAATAGCGCCCCCTGAAGTTGGAAGTGTACAGACTGGGCGGCCCTTACATAGTGAATGCTCCTGGATATTCCAAACTCCTTATTTAAGCAGGATTACTAAACAAATTGATGTTGAAGCGCATTGTCCAAGTGAATT
>NW_006368898.1:0-868 GCF_000327345.1 Myotis davidii
TGTGTGTGTGTGTGTTTTCTGTATGGAATGGTATGTAGAATAATTCATTCAGTGAGTAATGAGATAATTGATGTATCTGAAGCTTAAAAATAACCCAATTACCACTGCTTATGTTACTAATTCTTATATATTTGTTATAGAAAGACTCTTTTTGGTTTGAAGTCATCATCTTCTGCATTTTGAAATAACCAACTGTCTGTTTTCTTTATTTCCACACTTACCTCCAGTGTAGTCTAAGCAACATAGCCAGAGTGATGCTTTAAAAATATATCTGATGACAATATTCTCTTCTGAAACTCTCCAGTGGCTTTACATCTTATTCATGGTGGAATTCTTACAACTACCTACACAATCTGGCTCCCTGTTTTTCTGGATGATGTCATCTCCTAATATCCTCACCTTCTCTCATTCCACTCTAGCAACACTGATCTTCTTACTATTTCCTACGTCTTGCAGGCATTTCAACAGTTTGTAATTGCTATTTCTACAACTGGATCTTTCAACTCTTTCAGTTTTTTATTCTAATGTTATCTCTTCCAAGAATTTCTTTATGAACACTTTCATTTAACTTACAAACATTTTAAAACATACAAAAGCAGAGAGAGCAGTATTTGAACCTCTATATACATATTAATGAGGTATAAAAATTATTATCTCATAGTCCACCTTATTTCATCAATATTATCTTCTATTTCCCTGCAACAGACTGCAGATTATTCTCAAGAATATGTCAGACATCATGTCATTCATAAGTATGCATGTATATATATATTCATATTTATTCCATACCACCTAAATGTATACAGCTCACCCTAGGCAACACCCATTTCCTTTACTTGCTTTATTTTTCTCCATACCACTTAACATT
>NW_006368899.1:0-868 GCF_000327345.1 Myotis davidii
AATAATCTGGCCACTCAGTGTATATGTGTGTATGTGTATATGAGTGTATATGTGTCTGTGTGTGTATATGTGTGTGAGTGCATATGTGTGTATATACACATACACACATACAGTACATATATCATAGTTTCTTTCTTAGGATTTCATTAAATGTATGCAAAATTCTCTATAATGTTCCACAAGTTCTTAGATATTTATGAAACGATGTTAAATATGATTTTAATATTCATCTGTATATCTACTTTTACTATACTAGTATGTAACTACATGTTTCATCTTTATTACATTCTTAATAAATATTACTGGTCAAAATTGGAACAGTTGTGCTCTGAAACATGTTATCCTTTTAAGAAGAGACCACACATTTTTAGGACCATCATTCATATCTAGAACTTTCTCAACTTCCCAATAGAAGTGCCATGGAATTCCCCTTTCCTGATAATTAACCCTTCTCTATAAAACACTATTACAGCATGCATTGCTAAGTATTTTAAGATTGATTCGGATTAAATGATCCTGAACACAGTAACTCAATAAAGTAAAATTCCTCTTTGAGGTCTTTAGGAAAATGAGAGAAATGGATGATGAACACATAATGATGCAAAACAGAAAAGAATGTAAAACCTCACAATACATGTATTTCTCTGTGGTTTCCAAGTTCATACATGAAGGTAGATGCTTGCTCTTTGTTTTGTTTTCATTGCAATGTACTTAGACCACGCATCCACAGTGAGAATTACAAAAAAGACCCATAAATTACAATGTAGAATATGATAAGTGTTGACTTTATAGTGAGTGCTTAACCCTGTGTGCCCTCCACAATATTCAAAGTTCAGATTTTCACATATTCATTCTAGTGATATTATGT
>NW_006368900.1:0-868 GCF_000327345.1 Myotis davidii
CCCCTTGTGGACCACCCCCTATTAAATGCTGGCCCCCTCCCTCCTCCTTCTTCTCCTCCTCCTACTGACCTTGACCTCACCACCCAGATGATCGCCCGGGGAAAGAATGCCTCAGACCTATTTCCCGCTGTGGTGAAGAACGTGGCCTGTAAGAACATAGAGGTGAGCGCTCCCCAACGAAGGGTCTCCTGCTGGTCAGGGGTGAGGAAGGGGGCCCTCCAGCCCCCGGCGGCCTGCCCTGCCCAGAAATGTCCCTGGTCCAGGAAGAGGCACTGTCCACATGCCCCTGAACTAGATGTGGGTCAGAGAGAAGGCAGGTGGGCACACAGGGATGCTTTTCCCCACTGGAGGGATCCGTCCCCGAAGACGGTAGCCTGCCGGGTGAGGACATCCACGGGGCGGGGGCGCCGGTCCCTGCTGGAAACCCGCTCTCCCCAGGTGAAGAAGCTGGTCTACGTGTACCTGGTGCGCTACGCGGAGGAGCAGCAAGACCTGGCCCTGCTGTCCATCTCCACCTTCCAGCGCGGCCTCAAGGTCAGTGTCTCGGCGTGCCTCCTTGGGGCGGGGCCTGGATGGTGCTGGGTTGGAGGAGTGGGCCCAGGGTGGGGTCGCAGGGGGCGGGGGGTGGTGCTGAGCTCTGGGGCCCTTCCCTACCTGCACAAGGTTGGGAGCGTCATAGAGTCAGAGGAAAGGTGATGGGGGTGTCTCTTGTCTTCTGACTGTGTTAATAGCTGCCTCACATATAAACCCCTGGACCCCTGACAGTGGACCCCTCTGGCCCTCCCCCCACTGGTGTAAAGGATCTGGGGCCCACAGCCCGGCAGACAGGTCAAGCTCCTTAAGGGGAGGGGGGCTGCCCACCTGGGTC
>NW_006368901.1:0-868 GCF_000327345.1 Myotis davidii
CAAGATATTGAGAAATCTGCACCAGTTATAAACTTCAGTGCACAGAACAGTATGCTTCCTTCACAGAACATGACAGATAATCAGACCCAAACTATAGATTTATTAAGTGATTTAGAAAACATTTTGTCTAGTAATCTGCCTGGTCAGACACTGGACAATCGTAGTCTTCTGTCTGACACAAACACTGGACCTGATACCCAGCTCCCATCTGGTCCAACCCAGAATCCTGCAATTGATTTTGATATCGAAGAGTTCTTTTCAGCCTCAAATATTCAAACTCAAACTGAAGAGAGTGGGCTTAGCAGCATGACCACTGAGCCAGTCTTAGAATCACTGGACATAGAGACCCAAACTGACTTCCTACTTGCAGACACCTCTGCCCAGCCCTACAGTTATAGGGGAAATTCTAATTTCTTAGGCCTTGAAATGTTTGACACACAGACACAGACAGATTTAAACTTCTTTTTAGACAGTAGCCCCCATCTGCCTCTGGGAAGTATTCTGAAACACTCCAGCTTTTCCATGAGTACTGATTCATCTGACACCGAGACCCAAACTGAAGGGATCTCTGCTGCTAAAAACATCTCTGCTCTAGAAAGCAAGGTTCAGTTAAATAGCACAGAAACACAGACCATGCATTCTGGCTTTGAAACCCTGGGGAGCTTGTTCTTCACCAGCAATGAAACTCAAACAGCAATGGATGACTTTCTTCTTGCTGATTTGGCCTGGAACACGATGGAATCTCAGCTCAGCTCTGTAGAAACCCAGACGTGTGCAGAACCACACACAGTCTCCAACTTCTAAAAGTGAAGTCCATGTGTGGAACGGCATTTACAATTTCCTTGATTTAGAAAATGAAGAGTGGAGA
>NW_006368902.1:0-868 GCF_000327345.1 Myotis davidii
GAACCTTTCAATAGATTCCTTATAGGTTACTGGTATCAAGGTAGACAAGAAAGAGATGCAAGAAAAAGAGACAACACAGAACTTACATTGGAGGTTATCAAAATATTGATATACAGTCTGTCCTAGTATAGAGTAGCTTTCCCAAGCTGCTGCCATAGGGTCCTAAAATTGCTAGCAAGGAAAAAACCGCGCAAATTCACGGCTAACTTGACTCCATATCCCAATTATTCTCCATGCGAACATTATCGGAAGGCTCTCCATGATGTAGGCAATAATGACCGTTACATCTGAATCTTCTGAGTCTCGATCCAACCCCAATGCTCCTCTCCTGGGGTCTTTTCAAAGCAGAGACAGGATGTGCTATCGAATGACCAAAACATCCTTTGCATCTTTTCTTTCCAATAGGTGCCAATGTCCGTAATCCATGCTTCTTCCCTTAGAGGATGCCTTGCCCCAGACCCAGCCTAAGCCCCTGTAGGTTCTTTTCTGTGTCCTGCTGTTTTGGTGAATATCCCGGTGGAAGCGAAGGGAACTTGGTGCTAAGGTTTTTTGCTAGTTCTTCTGAGACAGGTGGAGAGGTAGTTGAATCTTCTCCCCTGGGCATCTGAGAAGACTCTGGGGTGGAGGTCTCTGGTGAGGCCATTGGAAGTCTAGAAGCTCCTCTTAGATCCTCCAAAAGGTTCAAGCAGAACGTATTGCTCAAAACTCTCAAACTGTTACAAAGTAGCTTGGAAAGAACCATATGGCTTAGAAATATCGATAAAAATCCAAATTCCAAAAAAATGTGATGAAGTAAAGAGCTAGCCTCAGCTAGATTTATTTTATTTTTTTCTTATTTTTTTTATATATATATATTTTTTATTGATTT
>NW_006368903.1:0-868 GCF_000327345.1 Myotis davidii
CATTCCCTCTGACTTCTGCCCTGCTCCTTTCCAGTACTCCTCCAGAAAAGTCT
Source organism: Myotis davidii (assembly GCF_000327345.1). Lineage (NCBI taxonomy): Eukaryota > Metazoa > Chordata > Mammalia > Chiroptera > Vespertilionidae > Myotis > Myotis davidii. The sequence continues at coordinate 54 of NW_006368903.1, forward strand.
CCCATTGTTCCAAGAGACCCAAGGCAATTCTTGTCTCCTGTCTGCAGCAGAGAAACTGTTTGGTAGTTATTTAAATGTACTCAAGACTAAATGGAAAGTTATTCATCTCTTCAGGGAAATGCCAGGCAAGAGGATTTCCAAGACAGAAGAAAACCAGACAAAAGTAAGGTTCTTGTCCAGGATTATGCAGTGAATTAGTTGTAGAACCAGGTGCGGGGAAGCCTGTAAGAGCCCCTGCTGCCTACTCTTGCCCTTGGGCCAGCCTCTGGATACCTGGTACCTGGATTCACTGTATATCCTGACATTAAATCAGTCTTTGCTATTGGATCTTACCCACATTTGTCTTAACTTTTCCTGTGGGCTAATCCCCAAGCCAGCTCCCTTTCTCAGGCTGCCTATAAATCACCTCCTCCGTCTGCTCTTCTCCTAGAGCCCTTTGTTTACTTTCTCTGTCCTCTGGCCTTAGCCTCTGCCTCTGCCGTGCTGTCTGTTGAGCTTCTAGGGCACATGTGGTTGGGTTGGTAAAGGCCTAACCCTGCAGCAGCAGCTTCCAGTCTTGACTAGGGAGTGATCATACTGTAGCAGTACCAGTTACTATGCTCCTATTGTGAGCCAGGCACTGAGTTGAGTTTTATATTCACCATCTCTAATCCTCATAAAACTGCTTAACGACAGTATTGTCGCCCTTGTCATACTATGCTCAGGTAGTAGAATTGATGTGGCCAGGACTATGTGATTAATAAATGAAGGAGCTGGGCCCTAGTCGGTTTTGCTCAGTGGTTAGAGTGTCGGATTGCAGACCAAAGGGTCCCAGG
>NW_006368904.1:0-868 GCF_000327345.1 Myotis davidii
CACACACACACATTCACACACACTCACAATGGTGGGAATCTTATGAGTTTCAAATGTGAAAAATAATTAAGGGCTGTATATGCCTGCCTGTTCAAGACAAGTTACCAGGCTGATCCTCTTGAAGAGATTATCTATATTTGTCTACATTAACCATACAATATTCAAAAACTGGATGTGGTAATTCCTGTCTACTTTTTGCTGATCAAGCTTTCCTTTTAAAATATTCTATCAAAAATATTGACAAACTGGAACGTCCCAGAGGAGAATAATTTGTTTATGCAGATGAGAGACTTAAGTTCTTGTTGTGTGAGAGGCAGAGAACCTTAGAGGGTTTAACATGGAAAGGGAAATGCTTTGAGTGTTTGAAGAGCTATCATAAGGAGTAGGGATCAATTAAAACTTTCATGGTGGCTCCATAGCACAGACCGAGAGCACAGGCACAGAGGGTGCAAGGGGCACACATTTCAGACCAACATAGCACAGACTTTCTAGCACTGAAACTGCCTTAGTACACGGGTGGACTGTTTTCTGAGGTCACTATATGGAAACATTCACTGTCGTTACGGTTTTTTTAAGGAGGAGCAGCGTGTTTCTCTGTGGGAGGGCTTGTAGAAGGGATTTCGGCATCCTGCTGCAGACTGGATTCCAGCAGTATGTTTTATACCCTTTGCCTATATGGTAGTAGCAAGTGGCATCTAAGTGAGGAGATAGAAGAGGGTTAGGAAGTCAGGGATGGGAACCCCAGAAGGGGGATGGAAAGTAGGACCAGGATGTTCAAGAATAATAGGATCTTGCAAACGTGGACAGGAAATAACTTGCTGATTGCACCACAGAGACAAAAGGACCTAGAACTGAACCCAGCTAGGCA
>NW_006368905.1:0-867 GCF_000327345.1 Myotis davidii
GGTGATTTTTCTCCAAAATCATTGCTGATCAAGAGTCAGGTCTTTTTGGATTCAGTGGCCTTTTGTTCGTTGATGCCAGGAAGGACCGTTTCTGAGTGTCATGTTCCATGTCAGAGGAAAATGTACAGGTTGTAAACCTATCATTTGAGTAATGAGGAATCGGGAGGGGCAGTGAGATCTCCCAGGAATTACCCTTCTCCAGTTTGCCTTGTAGAATTAGTGAATCCCCAAAGGCATACTCAGCACAGAAAGAATTGAGAGCTTTGGGAAGACATACTGCCGGTATAAAACACGAAGCAATTAAGCAATATTGCTCTCTCAAAGGAAACTGGAACAGAATGTCTTATCAGTAAGCCTGTAGGTTGCAAATTCAGAGACTGATTTGGATAAGAATCCATGATCAGTTAATAGCCTATGAAAGAGAGACTTTGGTGAGTTTGAAACCTTCTAATTGGGTTGGTCTGAACGTCCTGGGGTAGCTGTCTCATCAGGTGTACTCTGCATCAGTTTTGGGAAATTTTCGCCCCCAGGTGACTATATGGGTGCAGGTTCAGTCAGGAATAGGCGCTTTTTTTAGATATGTCACCTGAATCCAGGAATGTATTGCCTGAAGTTTGGCCCCAGAAGGGATGGTTAGCAGGACCTGATAGAGGCCTTTATAGCGAGGTTGCAGAGTCTTTTCCAATAGATGAAGTATCCAGGGTGCACAGTGTGTTATTTAAGGTCTTCATGTCCCTGGAGTTCACTGTGAAAAGATTGCTTTACCAAAACATTAATTTTCTTAAAGATTTCTTTTTTTAAAAAAATTATTTATTGATATGAGAGAGAGGAAGGAAGAGAAAAACATCGATTTGTTGTTCCACTTAT
>NW_006368906.1:0-867 GCF_000327345.1 Myotis davidii
GGCCACGTCTGTGAGGAAGCAAGTTTCTGCATGCTAGGAGCAACTCGGCAAAAAGTGCAAAGTAAACACATGGTGCCATTCACTGAAAGCCGTGCAGGGAAGAGTACGTGTGCGTCATCTTCCCCGAAGTGGAAGTTCTTTACTTGTTTTTGAAAAGTCCGTTTTCAAAGCAATAATGAAGTTCAATACTATATCAGGAAGGTACTCTGTTACAAATGAAACTGCTTTTTTCTGTCAAAGAGTCACTAAACTTTTCTCATTTGCCTTTATAAAGCATGCAGGGCCTCTGCGCTATATTTCATGTGTAAAATTAAAGATAAAATGGGAAATTAGCTTGCTCTGGAAGGTGTTGAATTTTCATTTAAATCGACTTAAATTTTCATTTTGGCTTTAAATCAATGGCATGCAACCACTGTACAGATCAGTGGATTGGTTTCTGTTCCCATGAGAGTAAGAAATGCACTGTATACGGCAGGGATGCCCAAGGAATCACATTTTGATGAAATGAAACAGGAATCTTTTGCTTCCCTGCAATGGTGGAGTGACACACCACTCATGAGCTTTCCCAAAACAGTGCCCAACATCTGGTAGAACTCAGGAATTTGCCAGGGCCAGTTGTGTGTGCCAAGTAATCTAGAATCAATTATCACCTTGTCAACTAAGTAAAAATGACTTGAAGGCCCTAAATTCACTCCTGTGGGTTCTCTGGAACAGTTAACCAAACCTCAATTTCATAAAATATAACTACCCCCTCAGTAAACATAATAGTCATGCTAGGTCATATGATCATTTTGACCATATTGAAAATAACAAGTTCTTTCATTATGCAATGACTTCCAGCCTTTGTTTCATCCTTGGAAATAAAAA
>NW_006368907.1:0-868 GCF_000327345.1 Myotis davidii
CAGAAGCAAAGTATGACTATGGTTAATAAATTGGAAGAAAACATCAAGGAAAAGAAAAAAGAAAAACATACAGTAAGAAAACTAAACTTAGAATAAATGGTAGTCCAGGAAAGCTAAAACATCCCTCACTCCTGGAAAAAAAACAATTTCCCAGTTTCCATCCTTACAAGTTTGTAAAAAGGTTAAAAAAGCCATGAGGAGGAGTCAGGTCTCAATTTCCGCTATTATTTGTCCCGTTTCCCTCACTTAGAACTAATCAGAATAACATAAACTTGCTATTTGCTTGTACATCTTTGTTTATAGTTGGCTATCGACAGATAAACGAACAGATAAACCTCAAGAAAGATCCAACTACTCTCTGAAAGGCATAATTAGAAATTCAAAGGGATCAACAATATTTAAACATTCAAGGAGATTGTTAATGTTCCTAAGAACAAGTAGCCACACCTAAACCATGGCAGCCATACTGCAACATTTTCTTTTTAAGATATAGAATGGGAAATGTACCATATTATCATCCATTTTAAAAGGCCAAAAAACTCACCATGGAAAGCCTGGACAAACAACATTCTATTATTTCACTACTTCTCCAGATCAAAGAGCAGGTGGGAAACAGGTGGCTTCTCTTTCCTGTTGACTTTCACTCTAAAGTTACATTCCCGTCCTGAGACTGGCACCATTAAGTGTTTATAACAATCTTTCCTAAAATCAGATCTGCTCTTATTAGACAGCAGCTGTCTGACAGACTGAGATTAGGATTCAAAACTTACTTTCATTTCCCTTCAAAATTAGGAAAGTGAAGAAGTGAGGAGTATAGAAAATGAGTTGGGATAGCAATAACAATTTTATAACTGGAAAAGATCTTCCC
>NW_006368908.1:0-868 GCF_000327345.1 Myotis davidii
TCTCCTTCAGCATTGTGTTGGATTTATTAACTTACTAATTGCTGCATTTGTCCAATATACATTGGGTGAATATTTAAAGATTCTTCTGAGTTCTCCTTTACGCCTATAAGTCAGCATCCCTGGGGTGCGTTCTTAGCATCAGGAAATCGCAAAGGCATAGAAACCCAGCCTGCTTATCTCATCACGACCCCCTGTCTACCTGCAGATGAACTTGAGTGAAGAATGAAGTATGTCAAATTGAACATTTCGCTGCACGAGAAAAGCAATGTTATCTGTTGGTTTGAATAGATGCATTTATTCTCGAATTTGTTCCCAGGACTGTAGTTATCAGTTCGGAGTCATTTCAGTCCTAGGCTTTCACTCATTTGCAGTGTCTTCTGCTGGCTCAGTAACCTTTGGAGTAATTACATTTAATGTTATCAAGCATGGCAAGCAATGGCCTTTTAAATTACCATTTTAATTCTTATGTTGGATATTACTTAAAGCAAATTTTATCTTTAATCTGAAATAAATTACAACGTCATAAATATTTATTTAACTTCTTGGGGACATTGTTCATGCTAAATAAGATAACATTGTAGGTTATTAAGCTTACTGTGGAATCTGCATTCATTTACTATTTAGGAGGAAAAAACTAAATTAGAAAAAACACATAAAACTAGCCATTAAAGTCAGGACTATTCACTGTTCCCCCGGATAACATGACATTCCTACCTCCATAATATTCCCTTGGTTTATTATTGGTTCAGGCAATTCCCTTCGCTTCACAATGCTTTTTCTTTATCTTGCTATAGATTGTCCTTCAAAGTTGAACTTAAATGTCATTCCCTCCATAAAATTTTCTTCAGTGCTTCAGCTGTCATTATTT
>NW_006368909.1:0-868 GCF_000327345.1 Myotis davidii
CAGGCCAACGTGTCCAGGGCCAAGGCCGTGCGGGCGCTGAGGGACAACCAGAGCGACATCGTCAACGCCATCATGGTGAGGGCTGGCCCTTCAGACGCCCCACCTGGCTCTGCTGCACCCCCTGGCCTGACCCTCTCCCCCCATTTCCTGCAGGAGCTGACCATGTAGCCACTGGCCAGCCGGCCCCCACCCCAGTGCTGCTGCTCAACAAACTTCCACCCCTGCCCCAGGCCCTCAGCCAAGCGGGTGAGGCAGGACTTCCCGGAGCCCACACCCAGGACGGTGGTCCCGCCCCATGTCCTCCCCCGTGGGGGGGGCCTCCATCCCTCTGTTCTGGAGTGCCCAACGGTCCCCAAGATTACAGGCAGTCTGGTCACTTGGCTGTGGGCAAGGTGTGGGCCAGGGGACTGGGGTTCCATAAGAACACCAAACCTCGGGCGGTTCCCACAGGAAGTTCCCATAGGGGGTTCCCACAGGAGCTTCGGGAAGGAGACGCTACAGGAAGGCGGCCCTGGCTTCTGGTGGCCTAGCTCCCAGGGCCACCGTCCTCGCCACACCCTCCCCTCCAGACAGAACACGTGGACCCTGAGTGGGGTTCCCATCCCAGCACAGGGTGTACGGGTGCCAGGATGAGAGGGTGGGGGGACTCAGCAGAGGAGAGGCTCCTGGCTCCACAAAGCGCAGGGTCCACGCGCAGGTGGGGCTGCGGCCTGCGGGCTCCCTGCTCGCACCATCGGGGTTTGTGGAGCAGAGGCACCTGGAGGGGTGGCCGGGGTGTCCCCACACCTCTGTGCAGTCTCCAGGCTCCCCTGGGTCCCCCCACTGCCTCCCGCACTCAAAGGGCACGGATGGGAGGCTGAAGCCCAGG
>NW_006368910.1:0-868 GCF_000327345.1 Myotis davidii
CATAGCCTCATGTTTTTGGTACCTGTCTTCATAGTCACCAAGGCATCCTGGCATTGGACTTGGAGAATTTCCATAGCCAGAGGGAGGCCGCCTATAGGGCATATGCTTATAAATGAAGCTGTTATAAGCATTCACACACAGGTTTTTATGTAGACTTACGTTTTCTATTCATTTGGATAAATACCAAGATGTGTTATTGCTGGATCATATGGTAAGACAGTTTCAGTTTTGTAAGAAACCACCAAACTGTCTTCCCAACCGGCTTACCATTGTGCACTCCCACCAGCAGTGAATTAGGGTTTCCTTGGTTCCACCCTCACCAGCATTTAGTGTTGTCAGTGTTTGGATTTTGGCAATTCTGATACATGTGTAGTAGTATCTCATTGTTGTTTAAACTTGCAATTCCCTAACGATATATGATATGGAGCATCTTTTCATATCCTTCATTGCCATGTACATATCTTCTTCAGTAAGGTGCCTGTTCAGGTCTTCTACCCAATTCAATCAGGTTGTTCATTTTCTGATTGTTGGTCATGTAATATTCTTGAAATAACAAGTGAACAGATTGGTGGTTTCCAGCGGGCAAGGGTCAGGAAGGGTGTGTGAGGGATAAAAGGCAACATGAGAGACCCTGAGGTCATGGAAATGTTCTGTCTCCTGCTGTGATGTGTGAATGAATATACATGTGATAAAGTTGCACAGAACTAACACATAGTGAGTACATGTAAACCTAGTGGTATCTGATTTAAACAGGTGGCTTGAATCAAAACTAGCTTCTTGGTTGTGATATTGTACTATAGTTATGAGAAATACAACACCCTTAGCTGGTTTGGCTCAAGGCTAGAGTGTCGGCCTGTGGACTGAAGAG
>NW_006368911.1:0-868 GCF_000327345.1 Myotis davidii
GGTGTTGTCCAGTTTATACAAAGCCTCACTTAGCACAGCTTATTGGCCACAATGTACTCTGTAAGGTTTCCATAAAGTAAATTTTAAAAAAAGGAAGCCCTATATTTGTTTCAATGTTTTTTTGACTTAAGTTTGCTTCTGAGACGAAATAAAAACTCAACTTTTCTTTGAAAACTGTATTTCTTACTTCCACTGTATTTTTTTCTTATACAAATATTATTCACCTATAAGAGCATATGTGCAGTTATAAAATAGAGCTTTTCCATGTTTAATATAAAAAATATGTCACTATATTTCATAAATCTTGAAATTACAAAAAATTTTAAACATTCAGAAGATATTTTGCCATTTAACTTTCAATATGTGAAATACTTTTCAAATATATTTAAATGCTGTATTATTAAATGTGTCTTGATTCATTGCTAGTTTTCATAATGCTCTCCACATAACAATATTTTATTTCAATAAAATTCATATAAACTATTTTTCATACTCAACAAGAATATTCATTGGGAGTAGGAACTCCTCCATGGGATCATATCCACAAAATGGTCATTATTTTTACTACAATTATTTTTAATAAAAGTTTTATGACTAAACTTTAAATATACTTATTCTCTTTCACCATGTGTTTAATTTTAATATGAGTATACCTTTGATTGTCTTTAATGAAAAAAATCAAAATAAAGTGAGTAGAATTTTATAGTCCCATTTTATTCTGCTAGCATTTCAAATGGAAACTGGATATGATTAAATATACTCTCACAATAAAATTTTTTTAGATATTTAGAACTTGCCCCTCTACTGAATTAATATGTCTGATCCAGCTTATTTCTAAATCCCTATTCCTGTTGATCATTTTTTTTTT
>NW_006368912.1:0-868 GCF_000327345.1 Myotis davidii
AAATCAATAAAAATATATTAAAAAACAAAACAGTATTTGCTCACTACTTGTTGGATGAAGAATAAGGCACGTCAAGTGCCATATGGCGTGTGTTTAGGCACACATTACTCTTTTTTGACTGGTATTACTGGAGAATGTTGGTAATCATATGGAGCATTCACAACAGATATGGAAACTTCGGACTTGGAGTTGGTAATGAGCTAAAGTACTACTAATAATGAAACAAAAGTTACTCTTGTTCCAATCTGAAGTCACGGACCAGTATGAAAGATAATGCCTGGTTATTAAAGGCTCAGGACTTTTTAGGCTTCAAACATGACCCTTAAAAAGGATAAGTTATTAATTCAACCACTCAATTGATCAACGAGCACTGTCCATTAAAGGAAAAAAAGGTGTTTCAGAGCAACCCAATACCCTCCTGGTGACCTCAGTCAAAATACAAACTGGAGACCATAGAAAATACCAAGTGAGAGACTAGAGGTGACCCAAATGCACGAAAATAATTAACCATGCCTGCCCTTCGATTATCAAACAGACATGCTAATTTCATTTCTGTGGTGCCAAGTATATTTTAGTAAAGAAATTTAGTTCTTACATGTCAACTCTCCAAAAATAACTGCTCTGTTGTAATAACAAATCAAGAAAACCAATATACTCCAATCATGGAATAGCCTCGAACAACTATCAAAGCAAAAACTTACTTGTTCCCAAAGTAGGGTATACCACTTCTCATGACGTCTCACACATCAGAGCTCAAATAACTTACGAATAAATTTAGAAACAAGTTAGGCTTAACTTTATCTATTGTTCATTTAATCTTCTAATACCAGAAATTTAGGTAAACTCATGCTCTCATGATCATTTTTTT
>NW_006368913.1:0-868 GCF_000327345.1 Myotis davidii
AAAAATCCTATTAACTCTCAATAGTAGTTATGTGGTTTACTTCTGCCAGCATTCGGTGAACAGTCTGCAGTTTGTCGACATACACCTATTTTCAGTGTTTGTTGTTACGTTTGTATTTTTGTTCTATTATTATGCTGTGTCACAGCCCCAAATCACAAAAGGGATTCACCCATGCCAAACAGTAATTATATAAATAATAATGTGAATAGTATAACTCCAAATAGTATCATAAATATAAATCATGACCAGGGCTCAAGTGTGAATGTATGTTCCAGGTCAACTGATTCTGTGAGTATATTGACTTCATCCAAAAATGAAAATGAAAGGAAATGCAGTGATGAGTGTTTGAAAATTAGGTGTTCATGACTCAACAATCCGTTTGGCCCTGGTCTCAGTGTCTGTTATAAAACCTGGTCAGATTATGGCATGAAGCATCAGTTTCCACTTATCTTCAAATAAAACCTCAAATGTTTTGAGAACAGGCACACACAGGGGGAAAAAACTTTTTATGACATAAATCAATTACTAGTAATTTTGTCACCAAAGAATGAAAAAGACCAGAACAAGTAGGAAATAGGCAAAAGCCCCATCATTTATGAGAAGCATCTAAAACTATCTACAAAATTAATCACAAACGCTATGTCCACAGAGAAAGTAGAACAAAATGATAGCAAAATTTCTTCATCAAAGGACTGTTGGAAACCACTTAAAACCTGTGCACCACAGTGGGGAGATCCTGGTGTGCTGGTCAACATGTCATACAGATACAGCCTCTGAGAGGCAGAGTGGGGACTGAGGAACTAGCAAGCATGCTCTACAGAGACACCTGCTAGTAGGATCTTGTTCCAGTTACCCCCTGAAAACCCAT
>NW_006368914.1:0-868 GCF_000327345.1 Myotis davidii
GAAAAAAAAGTTCCCTTTGTGAATAGGAGTAGTTTAGCAAAAGATTTTCCCAGTGCCTCTATTTTTCACTTTCTATGAGAATAATATACATATGCAAAGTGATCCTGAAACTCTGATCTGTCATTACTGGGATAATTAAGTTTCCATCCTACCCAGAATTCTCTAAAGCATCATTCTATTTCAAAGACAAATAAATGTTGAAGCATACCAATTACAAAAATAAGTAACAAATATTTTAGCTTTTAAAAACCTCATATACTGATTATACTGATTTTTTCACTCTTTCAACCACGTCACACATTCAAGAAAAGAAACATGACATATGAACAACATTATACAGAAAATCACTTCACATATACGTGAGGACAGCAGGGTGATGGAGTAGTAAGAGCCTCAGATTCTGCAGTTTTGATTCCATCAAACAAAGTGATTTTGTATTTATCAAAACCCATCAGAGTAACTCTACTGCCCTGGATCAGAAACCTTGCAATATCAGGTATCCCTAGCATGTTACCGCAGAGGAGGGTCCAATTTAACAAAGGTAAGTACAGAATACTTTCTACAATTTCTGCAATGTCATGTTGTTCATTCATCCAGCTTTTGTTGAGCTGAGAGTCTATTCTAAGTGCATATATACATCATATTCCTCCAAGGTGTTAAATCCTAACAGAAGACAAGTGAGAGACGCAATCATTACAGCATTCTGTGAAAATTGCAGAAGTGGGAGAAGCACGGAGGCAGGTACCTGACCCGGGGCACACAGGTTCTGGAAAAGTTGCTAAAAGTGGTAGTGACAGATAGTCTACCAATCACACTACTTTGAGATAGTTTAATTAAACTAAAAAAAATAAGAACTTTTATTCCCCCC
>NW_006368915.1:0-868 GCF_000327345.1 Myotis davidii
AGTCTTTTTCTTTGATGATAGGAATGGAGCTGTGTTGTACCCTCAGCTCCTTGGACTGATGTTCTGCCGACACAGTGCTCCCTTCCGGGCCACTGTCAGCACTGCCCCTTGCTGTGCTGCACCAGGCTTTTGCAGGGCTTTGAGAAGCCGTGCCCACAGAGACTTTATGAGAAATGCTTCTTGTCCCCACTCAGTCACTCCCTCTTGCCACAGGGAGCTGGGCAGAACCTGGACCTAACAGTGTGGCCAATTAGATTAGATTTCAGACAAAAAGCCAATCCCCCTTGAGTAGCCACCCTTTTCCCCTGCCTTCTGTGTTTGTGAGACAGCACAGAAGCCTTATATGTGTTGCTGTGCCAGTTCTGTGCAGTGGCTAGACTGTCTCAGCCTGGGGGTGGCTGCATTCTGAGAGTCTGTGGTCATAGAAAAGAAAATTTTCTTGAAAATAGACATGTATGTGTGTCCCAGTGTGTGTGTAGATGCATAGTTTTTGCTGGTGAGAAAATCCATCGCACGACTTTCCCAAGTTCCTCCTTCAAAAAAGAGTACACAAAGCATTTTATGCTTCCCATGTAGCTGTGCATGAGGAGCTGGCCATGTGTGGAAGAGGTGTGGGTGTGGGCCTTCCTGGATTCTAGGAGCAGTTCACTACCACTAAGGGAGAGAGGAGTTTTTTATAGAGCTTAATTCACCTTGATCATGTGCAACACCCTCATTCACAAATATCCAACTTACCCTGAGGGAGACCCAGACACTCTCACCACAGGTTTGTACATCTTCTTGCCATTCACTGAGACAAAAATCCATTCTCTGGCTGAATAAGAAGTGTGGCCAGCCCTAGCTGGTGTGGCTCAGTTGGTTGAGCGTC
>NW_006368916.1:0-868 GCF_000327345.1 Myotis davidii
AGGCGGGCTGGAAGTGGTCAATGGGAGAAAAGGGGGAACATATGTAATACTTTCAGTAATAAAGATAAAAAAGAAGATCTCTCTTAGCAACTTTCAGATATGCAGCACAGGATTGTCAACTGGGGCCGCCAAGCTGTGCGCGGCTTGTTTTATAGCTGAAGGTTTGTACCTTCTGACCCCTCGGGTTTCTGTTTGCCGGTCCTTGCTCCCTGTTGACTCTCACATTCCATTATTCAGAGTGGTCCGCTCCCTTGGCTCAGCTCAGTGTGTGGGGGAGGTGATGATGCAGGAGGAGCCAAGCAGTTGGGGGGGGGTGGCTGGCTGGAGGGGAAGGAGGGGCCACCGGGTTAGACTTCGTAGGCCCTATGAGTTGGGTTTTTATTTACTTATTTCTAACTTCTTTAGTGCTTTTGTATTTATGTGGTAAGACCTAATCATTATGTTGCATTTACTTAGATCCAGTGCAGCTAACCCAGCGCACTTGGCAAAGACAGTTTTGCTGAGGTCAAAGGTGAGGTCTAAAGGCTATCCAGGGTCCCAACCCAATCTTTGTCTCACACGTTAATGCATGAAACATTTATTGATTGTATGCCAATGGCCAGCACCCTAGAGAAATGAAAGCAAAGTGAAATCCCAACCTGAAGACCCACCATTCCAGAGTACGCAAACAGAGATGCACGTTTTCAGATTTGCTGAGCAACGTGCTAGCGAGGCTCCTGACCTCGCTCACACACAGGGTCTAAAAAGGGGCCAGAGTGTGTGCAGGTTGGGGGAGGATCTTTGGAGAGAACTGTGCAGTGATTCCCACCACTTCTACTCAACCTCCTGAGAGAAGCTTCTAGAGCAGTGGTTCTCAACCTTACTAATG
>NW_006368917.1:0-868 GCF_000327345.1 Myotis davidii
CTAGGGCAGGACTGTGGGTCTTGACAGGGCAATGGCAGTCACTCCAACCCTAACAGGGTCTCTCACTCAATCAAAGCTTGGAGCGGCATAACAATAAGCACCCAGGCCACTTGGACAGTACCTGTACTAAGGCATCTTTCTCTAAAGAACAGAGATTAATTCATGACACGTGACAAAAACAGAAGCTAACTGAGGTTTGAAAACAAAACCCATTCTGCTAAGGAGAACCCCCCGGGGAAGCTCACCAGAGTGTCCATTGAGCTTCCGCGACAGGAGCATGTCCTCCGTGATGTAGATGCACATGTCCGGGCTGACCTCCAGCGAGTCTTCGTTCAGCTGCTCCAGGTCCCTCGGGTCATCAACCAACATCTCTATTTCTGACACAGAAAAGGGAAAAGACATGTAGTGGCAGAAAGGGAAATGATCACCAGAATGCACAGCCACATTCTGAGGGAAGCTATGTAATTATTCGTATTTGAAAATAAGTTGGCGTATGAGGCTCTACAGCAGTCCACTCTCGGGACAATTCTCAACCAGATGCTATTCGTTCTCTTTCTCACAAGACTGCTGTGTTCTCCACAGGTCTTCCAGCACCCTGACTTGTCAATTGTTGTTTACTCTTTAAGAAAGAAGAAAAGCTCTGCCACCCTGCTTCCGTCACAGGGCAAACGGAGACCGATGGCTCATTTGGCTAATGCCACAGCAGACGGTTGACACAGAATGAGTAGTTCATGGCGCTCCCCACTGCCCATAGCTGCCTAGTCTCAGGGTAGTTGTGACTCAACTTGGTTACTACATGAATTCTATAGTAACCAAACATGTTCTGCAGCTTTCCTTAATGGAGTCAGTATCTCTTCCCCAAACCTGA
>NW_006368918.1:0-868 GCF_000327345.1 Myotis davidii
ACCCTGGCATGTGCCCTGACCAGGAACCAAACCGGTGACCTTTTGGTGCATGGGGTTTCACTCAGCTAACTGAGCCACACCAGCCAGGGCTTAAAAAAATTTTAAAGACAGGTACAAAGGCACACCATAATACATAAAAAGCCAAATATTAAATATTAGGATTATTTGCTGTTACTTTTCTTTAATCTGCTCAAATGCGCCTATAATATAAAGTATATGCTATATATCCCTTGTCATATATGTATAAAAATTATACAGCTGGCTACACACCAAATATTAAAATATTGTCCCTTAAAATAGTGAGAGAATAGTGAGCTATGAGATGATGTTATTCTTTATCCCTTTGTATTCTCTAAGCTTTCTACTACGAATATATAACCATTTATAAGTAGAAAAGCAGTAAATGTTATTATTGCATGACAATAACTGTATTATTAGTGGGCTGTATTAGTGGATCAATGTAACAAGTGAACAGAAGTATTTTAAATTTACTACTAATACATGTATGTGTATATGTACACACACATGTACACATGCATATAAATGTGTCTACCGTGTTACTGTCTGTACTGATGTGTGGATATTTGTGTTTATTCATATCCTTACATACAATAAACAACATGTGCATTTGACAACTTATCTTTGGTTAAATGTCACTGTAGGCTGAAGTAAACCATGTTGATTCCAGGCATTTGTTGGGAAGACTCAAGATGTTGTGAGATGACTTCTTTAATTATTTCCTGGGCCAATTATATACGGCAAGGTATGTATACTAAGTCACATTCTGAATATCTATTTAGCAAGAGATATTATTGACCTATCCATCTTTTTAAAATGTATTTTATTGATTTCACAGAGGAAGGGAGAG
>NW_006368919.1:0-868 GCF_000327345.1 Myotis davidii
ATGTGAATTGCTGCACTTAAACCATTCTTACTTCATCAGCAAAGTACCAATTAACCACTAGTGTTATTGTCTTCTAAATCAGCAAAGAAAATTTTCAGAAAGTCACATTTAAAGCAACAAATACTGCTCCAAATAGAGCTCCGGAATGCAAGTGCTTAACAAATGAGTATTTTAAGGTCCTTTTCCTAGTATCTGGAATCACACTAATTCATCTATGAAAAGTCAGGTCATATATGCCGTAATTTGTGATGTTCTATAGGAAGGAAGGTAGCAACACATTGGATCAAAGTCCTTCCTGTCTTCCATCTTTAAAGATGGTCCAGCAAACATTTGTTTGCCAAACATTTCCTTTTTCATCTCCCTGTGAATTGCTTTACCTCCCCTTTGAAGGCCAAAGCACAACTTCCCTTTCTCCTTAGCTCAAGACGGCTGATAAGCCCCAACTGCCAACTAGGCCTCATATTCTTATGGAACCCCCATAAGTACAAATATAATTAAATTCGGCTATTAGCTTAATTATCTGTCTCATGTTAATTGAATTCGTAGGCTAGCCAGAAAAACAAAGAGGAAAAGAGGCGGACATGTCCCCTCCCCCATTCATGTCATACATGTAATGAAAGTATAGTGGTAAACTGTATCTTAACAAGAAGCTGTTTGGAAGCACAATAGCAAAGTGTGTCTTGTTTGGACAAAAGCATCACTTGATGGTGATTAATCAATCTTTACTAACAACTGTAGAAGAAACTGAGATGAGGAAATGGAATGGACTACATTTATGTGTGTGGGGATGTGGATCATCTTATGTTTATCAGGCCAGGGGAAAAAAAATGGGATATCTACTAAGCTACTAAGCCCTAGCATCCTAAAT
>NW_006368920.1:0-868 GCF_000327345.1 Myotis davidii
TATATGCACCTCTATGTTAATTGCAGCATTATTTATAGTAGCCAAGGTATGGAAGCCAACCAGGTGTCTATCAATATATGAATAAATAAAGAAGATGTGGTATATATAATAGAATATTATACATAATCTTGCCATTAGTGACAACATAAATGGACTTAGAGGATATTATGTTAAATGAAATAAGTCAGATAGAAAAATTGTACCTAATTGCTAACTAAAAAAACTCATATCCCTTTCCATATCTCAGGAAAATTATTTTTCTAGTTCTTCCATTTCTATTTCAAATACTAAATTCTCTTTTTTTCCAGGTTCCAAAGGACATTATTTCATTTATCCCATGTTCTCCCTCTCCATCCTCAACCCAAGTTCTATCCATTCTTCTTTATTAATTTTCTATAACCTTTCCATTTCCAACTGTTAGGTCTACAATATTGAAATCCTTAACTTTGGAGGTCAGGACAATTGAAATGATGCTCCAAGTGATTTTTTTGCTAGAATGTCTTTACTTTTAAGTCTACTTATATTAATTTCTAAGGTGTTACTTCAATTATGTCACTCCCATCCTGAAATACCACAACTTTGAATAGAACAACAAAAGCAGCAGCAGCAACAATAAACTCGGTTTAAGACCCAAACAAAACAGGTGAGATAAACTGACCTGCCCCAAATAAGAAAACGTATTCATGGCAGTTGTAGAACCTGGGTGAATTAGATCTTTGATTCCCAAATTGTTGCTTTTTTTCCCCCATTCCCCTCTCACACTGAATAATGGCCCCAGTGCTTATAGAATTTACTTACCCAAGTACACTCTTATGTGTGAACCCTGTGTTCATCAAATAATTTGCCATTATTTGTTGAATATATTTTT
>NW_006368921.1:0-868 GCF_000327345.1 Myotis davidii
GAGAGAGACAAAGAGAAAGAGAGACAGAGACACAGAGATAGAGAAAGTCAGAGATATCAATCGGTTCATTCCCCTACACACCCCAACCGAGGACTGAATCTACAACCTAGGTAAGTGCCCTGATCAGGAATTGAAGCCTGGCCAGCACCCCCTTTTTACTCTAGGTAATGCAAGGTAGTTTTTAAAAACGACAACAACACACTTACAAACAATAGCTTCAATTAAAATACATGGGCAATTGACCATGTAATTCTTCAAGATCTCTGGTTTATTGGAATCGAACTTTGGGGGAGGGTTGTAAAACATGGTGATTATTTAAGAACTGATTATCTAAATTGTTCATCATCCTTTCTTTTTGTCCCTCGGTTTTATTCTGTTGCTAATTCTTTCAAAATGAGCTTCGATCCTATTAATCCCTCTGCCATATTCCGGAAAAAGAATGACAAAGGGAATGAAACTAAAATCAATGTATATGGTTCTCTCTTCGCCACCTAGCAGAAGATTTGGTGGAAATAAGGGTAAAGTGATGTCTAATGCGATTTGGGAAATATCTGTGGATTTCATTTATGTCCGTTCAACCTGACTAATGGGGAAGTATACATAACAATTGTCTGTAATGCAATATTGAGTAAAACTTGCTGATTTTCCCCAGGGACACTGTAACTGTTCATTACTTTACTCTGCAGTATAAATTGGCCCAGTGGGGAGGCAGGCATAGATTGAAGGCAACTGAGAACAAAATTACAGAGCTAACACTGCAGGCCCTCCTCCTTACTTGAAGCACTAGAATCAGGCTCTTGATACATACAGCCAAATCATCTCCCTGACAACTGCAGGTCACACATGTAGCATTTGCCAGGGGAAACCA
>NW_006368922.1:0-868 GCF_000327345.1 Myotis davidii
TTTTTTTTTTAGTTCCTTTATGTGTAAAGTTAGGTTTTTTATTTGAAAATTTTCTGGTTCTAGAAGTAGCTCTGTAATGGAATGAATTTCCCACTTTGGGCTGCTTTTCACTGAGCCCCATCAATTATGTGTTGTTTTGTTTTCATTTTTATTTATCTCAAGGAATCTATTGATTTTTCACCTTGATCTCATTGTTAACCCATTTATAGTTGAGTAAGATGTTATTTTGCCTCCATGTTTTCATGTGCCTTTCCATTTTTTCTTGTAATTGATTTCTAGATACATTACTGTTGTGGGCAAAGAAAATGATTGACAGGTTTTCAACCAACCTTTTAAAATTTATTGAGACTTGCCTTGTGTACAAACATATGGTCTACCCTAAAAAATGTATCATCTGTACTTGAAAAGAATGTATATCATGTTGCATTGGGGCAAAATGCTTTGAAAATATTAACTCAATCCATCAGGTCTATTGTGTCACTTAGAGATTGCATTATTCCAGCAAAAATAATAATTATTGGCTTAAGAATAAAGATATCAAAGGTACCAATTAAATCCATCTGATCCAGTGTCCCATGTGAGGCCCCTGTTCACTTAATTTTCTGTTTGGAAAAACATCCATGGATGCCAACAGGGTGTTAAATACAATACTGTGACTTTATTACTGTCCATATCTTCCTCTATGTCCATCAAGACATGCTTTACATGTTTAGATACCCTTGTGTTTAGTACATAAATGTTTGCAAATGTTATAACAGCTTGTTGAATTGATAACTATAACTATATGTGTATTTTTCATTCTCAGATGCTTCAAGAGAGCCAAGAAAAGGGTCTTGCATTCCTATCTATTCAGCTATCCAATATTTTT
>NW_006368923.1:0-868 GCF_000327345.1 Myotis davidii
GTTACTGGCATCTAGTGGGTAGAGGCTAGGGATTCTGCTATACATGTTAAAATGCACAAGACACACAAGAAAGAATTATGTGGACTAAAATCTCAATAGGGCTGAGGTAAAAAACAAACAAACAAAAAAATCTGGTATCATAGAAGGAAGGTAGTAACATAGTTAAAGGATCGCAGCACCCAGGGATTTTTACAGTAGAGCTCAAACCAAAAAAATTTAAGCCAGTGTCAAGCATCAACAAAGACACATTCAATTTAACTGGGCCATTGAGGGAGGAAGCATGGTGATGTCAATGATGTGTAGCAGCTCCGTATGCACACTCACCCTCACTTATGGGTTCCCTCTTCTTGAGTTTGCATTTCTAGCATTTCTCATTCCATTTTTCCTTGGTTTCCAAAAGGGTTAGCCAGCAGTAGGTTGACTTCACATTTTGCTTAATCTTTAAAGTTTTGTTTTTAATTGTTACTTTCCACATTTCTGTGCCCGAGTATAAAAATAAAGACTTCTTGCTTTCAGTTAAGGGTTAATTCAAAATTGTAAAGACAGTTGCACCACTCTGGGACTTCCTCTTCTTGGCGAGAGAAACAGCTGACTGCTTTGAGGATATGTTCTTGGACAAAGTCGCTCATAACAAGTTCGCTTTTACTCACTGTCAATACCTATAGCCAAGAGCTGAAACTTTTACCATAGACTTGGAAGTAATGCGAGGGCTTGTCCTGAGATAATGCTCAGCCCTTAAAGATTTCCAGAACATGGAATAGTTATTTCACTTTTAATTTATGACTGCTGCACAACAATAACACATTTCCTTAATTTCTTATTGATTTTCAGACAAATAGAGGAAGGGAGAGAGAGAAACATCAATTTG
>NW_006368924.1:0-869 GCF_000327345.1 Myotis davidii
GGTTCATAGGTTGACACTTAACTACTGAGCCACGCTGACCGGGCTGCAATGTAATAGTAATTTTTTAAACTGGTTATTAGGAGAGACATCCTGGTGCAGTGTAATGAGTCCTAGGTTAAGGATAGGAGGTCAGACCACCTATGTTCTGTTCAGCCCTGTCACTAACCATGCAGCTTTGGACATGTCACATAACTCCTATGAGCTTCAGTTTCACACGTTAAGATGGGAATGAGAAAGCTCACTCAGCTCTGAATTTTGATGGAGAGAATTGCTTAAGCCCTAGAAACAGGAAAATGGAGAATAGTTGGTGAGGAGGAATTGACAGCAAGACAAAGACGAGCTTGATAGTAGAGGTGACATGTATTTGGTTTGAAGGAAGATTAATCCAAGCTGAGTTTTATTTCCTCATTCAACACAATTTTGAACCTTGATTGGAGACACTCATCTTATTATGAGGGTTTTCACTGGTAAGAAAATACACATTACATGTCAGTAGAGTGTCTGATGGGGGAATTCACCTATGCACAGCTCATGTGGAGTGCTTGCCTTGACTCTCCATCCACAGGGCATATCTTCAAGTAGCAGTGGCTACTAGCCACATGTGTATGTGTATGTGCTTATGTGCAGAAGAGAGATGACTGGGTCCTTTAATATAGAAGATCTTATCTTTTAATTATTTAATGACTATATTGCATTCTAAAACTCCTCAGACCCCTCTCAGTATAAACATATTATTAATAATTGTTCTAATATGTTGGTCAGTATCCACATACACATTCCCTTTAAAACTTGGAACAATCTTATAAGGCATATATTGCTATTTGCAAGTGAGCAAATCTACACTCGAAAAGATAATGTGATTTGACCAA
>NW_006368925.1:0-869 GCF_000327345.1 Myotis davidii
GAGTTTTGAGAAGTGTCATTTAAAAGAAAATTTTAGACTTTAAAAAAGTTATTTCAAAATATTTTCATGCAGGCAGTGTTTTCACATATGGGGAGGTCATCTATGTCTATCGAGAGTGAGCCTATGGTCCCACCCAACACTTTGCAGTCGTGTGAGGGACCCTGAGCCAGTGGTACCTGGCTTAGGTGGACTCATGTACTCAGAGTCCTCACCCACAGGAACTATGAGCTAGCAAATGTTTCTTGTCTTAAACTTCAAGTTGGCTGGGGGTTGAGGGGTGGGCACAGATGTGTGTAATGTTTTGTATAGCAATGAATACCTAACACAGCAACAGTATGAAATGTCTCTGGTATTTGTGAATTGTCTCTAAAAATGGTCTCAGGGTTTGTACCCCCGTCTTCTGCAGTCACATGAGTGGGTGATTCTATCAGGACAGCAGTCACCAGCCACAGAGCAAAACACCCCTGGAGACTCTGGTTTCTGACCTAGGAGAACCCCAGAGACCAAGGCCCAGCCCTCTCAGGATCTGAGAGGAGGGAGATCTTCCAAGCTCACTGGTTGTAGTGTGGGGATTAGTTTGGTCTTGTCACTTCCAGACTGACGTAGCCTCTCAGTGTTCTGGTTTTCAGGGCAATGAGGCAGAATCTCTGATCAGAAACTTCTAGGTGACATTCAGAGTGTTGGCACTGTATTATTTCCCTGTTGTTTTTGTAATGCATAACCACAAGCATAGTGGTTTAAAACAGCACCAATGTACTGTGTTATAGTTCTAGATGTCACAAGTCTAAAATGAGTCCCCCTGGCTGAAATCAAGGCACCGGCAGGGCTGAATTCAATTCTGGAGGCTCTAGGGCAGTGGTTCTCAACCT
>NW_006368926.1:0-869 GCF_000327345.1 Myotis davidii
ATGCAAATGAAAGAAATGCCTATTGTTAAATACTGCACGCCCCCAATCATAGTATAGTTCATAAGTAAAATATTGTCCAGTAGGAAAAATCACCCAAGTGTAAAGTTGAAACAAATTACATCTGTTTTCCTGGAGTGCATTCAAACAAAATATATGATATTATATCATAGAAAATCATTTCTTTCTCCTTCGACATTCAAAATTCTATATTTTGTTATGTTAACATTACCATTAAAATATTTTACTTATAAATTGGAAGGTATTAGTATATGAAAATGGTTATAAAATTAAGACAAAGGCAATAGTAAATTGGCCCAATTTAGCTCAATTTCACAGCCTTCTGAGGAGACTGAGTGGTCTTCACTGTGTCACCTTCCAGATTGGATCAGCACTTCAGTGGCCCCTACTTGTCCTTACTAACCTAGTACAGGTTAGCACTGCATTTCCTGAAAATGCATTTACAGTAGATTTTGCATTTATTGAAATCTTTCTTGATGCTATCTTTGTTTTGTACTTGGGACAGCAAGGTCTTCCTACGTACTACTCAATACATAAACCAGTACTTGGAAAATGTGGTCTAATTTCTACCTCTGCATTAAATCTATGAAATTTTGGCCTGTTCTTTCAAATACATTGGCCATTGGACCTTATTGATTTATTTACACTGACATATTATAACCAGGTTTATATGTTTCTTTGAAATTAATATTTTAAAAGCAGGATTTGGTACAGGGTTAACATTAGCATTTGTGTGTGATCTATATAAAAGTTAATAGAAACCACATACATTTTTACTCGTTATTAAGTAAATCTTGGAAGCAAATGCATTGATGTACTGTTTGTTAATTAAAATAAATGGCCACCATCAG
>NW_006368927.1:0-869 GCF_000327345.1 Myotis davidii
GACACATCAACTGGTTGCCTCCCACATGCTCCCTGACCAGGGTCTGGGATTGAGCCTGCAACAGAGGCAGATACCCTTGACTAGAATTGAACCCATGACCATTCAGTCTGCAGGCTGATGTTCTAACCACTGAGAAAAACCAGCTAGGGCAAGAACATGAACTTTTAATTTAGCCAGACCTGGGCTTGGACTTCAGTTGTCCCTTAGATATATTCCATATGTCATTGAGCAAACCTACCTGTCATATTTGAGCCTGAAGTTCACTGATATGCAAAATAGGACCATTATGAGATTTAAATGAGACACTTATCTCAGAAGAGTCACTAAATGGTAGCTTCAGTTATCCTCCTTTTTTAATCTCCTCATTATCACCTCCCTTTCATTTCTCTGTTTAGATCTTTTTGAATGAAATTGAAGGAAAGGTTCATCCAAGTCTGATATTTGCCTGTATACTGAGTGGGAAGTGCTCCTTAAGGTTCACCTAATGGTCACTGTTGAAATCTTTTTTTCACTACTTATTGATTTGGGCTGATTAATAATATACTATTTACATCAGATAGAGCGAGAAAGGAGTACAAAGAGCCAGCAATGGAACAGGCCCAACTACCAGAGAACCAACCTTTTCTGTTTTGTGTCTAATACTACCTTTTGTTAAGGGCTGGCTCCCTGTGTTGTATTTTTTGTGCTTCCTGTACCAGCTGCCAGAATCTCGGTGCCCTAAATGCCAAAGCTTTAGTGGAAGCGAGCAGGGTAGACCAGACAGTGAGGAAGATTCCTTGCCAGCTTATCTAGAAAACTTGAACAACTGTCTAGGGAACGGAGCACCTATTCAAGGGAGTTTAGTTACGGAATTTCCAAAAGAACTGTAT
>NW_006368928.1:0-869 GCF_000327345.1 Myotis davidii
ACTTGAAATCTTTAGCTTGTGCTGTGGGTTAAGCATCTTAACAGTTTTTGCACAGTTTTCCAAAAATGGCAGCCTCAACAGTGTCGTAAGCTTTTTTTCTACATAGTCAGGACACCACTGACCCCACCCTTACCCAAGATAAAACCTCTGTCCCTGTGACAAAACCCCTAAGAAATCCCGTCTTTGTGTTTCTCTGAAATGTAGTAAATTTTGTCGCCCATGTACCTGAAGACTTCATATTCAACAATAAATGAAGAGAAAACAAGGTGGAATAGAGACTCTTTCTATGTCCATCTTGCTTTCCCATTGTTCCTGGAATTCTCTAGGGACTTTCCTTTAGAATGAGAAAGTTTAAAAACATGTTTGTAAAAGCTGAGCTCTGTCTTTGGAGGTTTGGGAGGACAGGGACCTCTCAGAAGTACCAGGAGGTTCCTGTTTTCTTTTGGCACTTCTACTTCTAAACTTCTTTAAGAGCCAATTTTGTGAGATTTATTTTGTTCTTTTAAAATATTTTATGCTATATTTAAGGATTAATATTCTTTTCATTGATCTCTGAAAGCTTTCTGACATTTAATATATTGCATTTATATTTCCAGGTTACATTATGTGTATCTATATCTATCCAAATGTGAATATGTGGGCATCTCTTTCTCCCTCCTCACTTCTCTATCTCTCTTTTTTATATCTGAAACATTTCTATTTGTTTGTTTATAGGTATGTGCTACATTGTCTTTTTCATCCAATAATTAAGAAAGATTATGACTTTTTTATTATTAGGTTCATCTTTTGTAGGCATGATGATTGCATGTTTAAAAATACAGTCATGGACTTCCAGTTACTATGTCAAACAGGAGTGGTGAGAGTGGGCA
>NW_006368929.1:0-869 GCF_000327345.1 Myotis davidii
CTAGTGTATTTATAAATATCTTTCAAGCCCATACCCTCTTCCACACATTTACTTCCTAGTCCAGGCCCTCATTGCTTCTTACTTGGACCATTTCTTTTCCATGATGCTTCCACTCTGAAATCTATGTCTACTTCAGTGTCATCATCAAGCTCTTGCCCTTTAGGCAAATAAATTACAAACTCAGCCTGACAGTGAAGATATTTCACATTTTGGCTTCAACCTACCTTTCCAGCGGTCTGTTCCAATACTCTCCTTTGCTTGGGTCAACTTGCTTACTATCGTCTGAAAAAAATCTAGTACTTCTCTGTCTTCATATTTATTGTCATGCTGTTTCCTTCTCCATATATCTAAATCTTCTGAGTTTTAAGACTTGGCTCAAATACAATCTCTTATAAGAAAACCTTCCTTGGTCCCTAAATGGGTGAAATTTCTATTCCTCCCTAAATGTGTTTATCCTCTTTGAATCCCTTTTTTTCATCAAGATGTTAAAGATAATATCAACCCTGGATTGCTGTTATGGGAATACAGCATATGTTAAATAAAGGTTTGTTTCCTTTGTAGAAGCCTACATTGTTTTAGTCTTGTTTGCGCATGGATCTCTTTCCTTACAAGTTGGAATGTCTGTGAATAGAGAGGTCTATGTCTGCTAGAACATAGTAACAAATCAAAAAATATTCTTGTGTGGTATCTTTATGATTTAAAAAAATCAAATAAAAGTTTTTTTGTTCATTTTATTTTGACTAAATACGTTTTCGGGTTCTGGATGTTTCAAACTTAGATATCTTCAAGCCAGCACTTTTTTCATCAAAAATTATATTTTCACCCAGCCAGTGCAGTCAGTGGTTGAGCATCGATCTATGAACCAGAAG
>NW_006368930.1:0-869 GCF_000327345.1 Myotis davidii
TGAGTAACTAAACCCACCACAAGACTCACTGAATACCTGCGCCCCTCCCTTGCTCGGGAGTAGTTCTATAATGAGTCCGACGTTTATCATTTCCATTGATCTCTATCTTTCCCACTCATGTATGGATTCCTAAGCTATACAACAATAACTTACAACATTATCCTTGCATGCTTTTAAACTTTATATTTTATTCATCGTCTCTGCAACTTGCTTTTTCACCCATAAGTGTTTGTGAGATAAATTCATGTTGATTTATGTCTTAATTTATTTATTTCCACTATTTTTTAGTATACCTTTTTATTAATGCATAATGATTTGTTTTTTTCATTCTTATGTTAATACAATTTAGGTTATTTCCAATTTTTACTATTACTACAGGGCTGTGGTGAACGTCTGTACAGGGCTGATGTCTGATAAGCGTATTGCTCTGGGGCATGTCTGGGAGTGGAAATTCTGAGTCCCGGCCTAAGCATCACGTCAATTTTATTAAGGTTTTCCAGCTAGCTCTCCACAATGGTTGTATAATTTACATTCTTATGAATCCTTTTATAAAACTCTACTTTCCTAACACTAACTCTGAGCCCTTCAGGCACTGACATTTATAAGATGATACTATTTTCTGTCAATCTTACTCAAGAGGCTGTATCTCAAAGTCCTAATCCTGGTGCCTGTTCGGGAGCAGGATCTCATTTTAAATGGGTCCTTATCTCTCTGTTGTTTCATGGTCTGAAGTTACCTCAGTTCAGTATACAAGGTATAGGAGTTCCTATCTTCATAACCCTGAACTACTTAGACCCTTTCATTTTAAATGTAGCTTCCATTATAATTGAACGTTTGGTTTAATAGCAAATAAAGGGGTGCATTTATCT
>NW_006368931.1:0-868 GCF_000327345.1 Myotis davidii
AAAGTTCCTTCTTTTTAATAGCGGCATAGTTATCCTTAAATCCTTAAAGTGTGTTCGACATCTCTAAAAATAACAATTACTCTGATAATTTAAATTGTTAAAATCTAATTTTATCAAAAATGTTATGATCAAGTAGAAGTATACATATATCAGCATACCTTTTAATTAAAAAACAGAAAAAGGAAAAAGACACCATAATGAGATCCAGCCAGGACATGGTAAACATTGGGATATTTGGTATTTGGTTGCCTAGTCCACCTTCCCACTATCTCTTGAGTTTTCTAGGAAATTTGTCAAAATCAAGCTTCCATATTCTTTTCTCATTATGATTACAAAAACATTTTCTGAGAGTGGACAACAAGAAAAAAATTGCCAAAAAATTCAATCTGTATTTCTCTATAGATGTTAATCATAATTAATGTCTTCCTTAGACTGCCATAGAAAGATATCTCTGACATTTAGTATATAAACTCACATATATAAGATACCCATTTCATTGGCATCTGGCTTTTCTTCCTCTCTTCCTTTCTCCTTTCCTTTCTGCCTTTCTTTCCCCCTTTTTTTTCTTCCCTCTTGCTTGTTTTCACATAAATTCTAGCACTTTATTCAACATTGTCAACCCTCAAGCTAGGGTCTGTAGCTTAAACACCACTTTCCCTCCTCATGGACACATTCCTAGCCCTAAAACCACCACTTTCTCTGAGTTGAAAGTTTTATCTGTGACCATCTAAGACAGTGTTTCCAGATTATAAAAATTACCTAGGGATCTAATTAATATATAGATACCCAGGATCAAAGGGAAGAAAAAAGACTTCAAATAAACTCCCTAGATGATTCTTTTGATTAGAAATGTTTGAGAAACACCAAT
>NW_006368932.1:0-869 GCF_000327345.1 Myotis davidii
CAGCATGTCAGCCATGGGAAAGCACAGGCTGGTGTTCAGAGAGACCCAGTTCAAATCCCTGCACCCTTTTACTAGCCATGTGACTGGGCTCATTCCTTCACATCCTGAGCCTGCACTTCCTCGTCTGTAAGACGGAGATAGTCGTACCCGCTTCCCCAGGTGATCTGAATTGGACAGATGGTGGGCAGTGGTGGGTGAGCTCTGGAGGCCAGTTGCACCCTGCTGCCCCGGGGGACTTTGTCCTGACACTCACATGAGTATTTGTAAAGCCTTCAGCGCTGGACCTGCTGTGGGAAAGCGCTCAGCCAGTGGCGGTGGTAGTGACTGTTATTCCAGAGGCTCTGGAGGGCTTCCTGGAGTGGGTAACATTGACCTGGGCCTTGGAGGTGAGCAGAACAGTGTGTGGTGCTGGCACAAGGTTCAGCGGTGCCCAGGGGACATGGCCAGGGCACCAGTAAGGGGTGGAGCCCATTCCGCTGGAGGGTATGGTATGTCCTGACCAAGAGGCAGTCCTTATCCTGGCACAGTGGAGGCTTTGAGACTTTCCTTTCTCTTTCCTCCTCTTCTAAAAATACGGAGTGAACCTTAGTTGGCTAACTCAGATGTGTATGATAGGAACTTTCTTTTTTATTCTTCTAAAATTGAGCTAGAGTG
This sequence comes from Myotis davidii, assembly GCF_000327345.1. Classification (NCBI taxonomy): domain Eukaryota; kingdom Metazoa; phylum Chordata; class Mammalia; order Chiroptera; family Vespertilionidae; genus Myotis; species Myotis davidii. The sequence goes on from NW_006368932.1 coordinate 655, forward strand.
GCAGAAACTTAACCTGAGTCTCTTTAGGATCCCCTTTTCCCTGGACTTGTGTCCAAGTTCCAGAGGATTTCATAGTGCCAAGCAGTGAGGAGCAGGGGGCCCGTCAAGTCTTGAATGTCATGTGTCAACACTAACACTGGTACCCAGAAGATATCCATGGACAACTGTCCACCAGGTGATTGGAGAGACACCCTTGTTCCTACCCATTGAGCACT
>NW_006368933.1:0-869 GCF_000327345.1 Myotis davidii
CAAGGACCTGGGCTCTCTTGGAAAACAAGGACGTTTAGGAAGATTTCTATCTAAACTGATTAAAAATGATGATGAAAGCTTCCATGACCTGAAACATTCATTTGTGTTTTACTTCCTTACGGTTCGAATACAAAGACCCATTGTCTGCCCATTCCTCTTAAAGTTCAATTATTAGCAAATTGATCACAGGTCAAAGCGTGACAGATGAATTGCTTCAGAATTCCGAGTGTGTAAGAGTCTGGCATCTGCAGTCCCATTGGTGCTTGCAGGTTTGGCTCAAGTAGAAGTGACCAGGCTCATAGACACGCATCCTTTTTGGCTGTTTAATAACTAATAGGTATCATGGCTCATCTGGATTTGGTGGGCGGTACAGTCTGATTCAAGAGTGACAGCTAAAGATGGCAATGTTTATTTTATTTATATGTGCCTTAATTCTAATGAAAGATATTGAAGAATCTTTCTGGATTTTTTTCCTCTAAGATTTATTTATAAATGAATACCCTGAAGAATGGCCACTTGCCTGTATTATAATTTCAGTTATGCAAAATAGACATGCCCTATGATATACTAATAGCTAACACATTTCACTCCCGGGAGAAAGCGCATGTGATCACTCTACTCACTGAGCACTTATTTTGTACTTTGTGCTCTTCTCAGTGCTTGATATGGACTCATCTTTACGTAGTCTCGCTCCCATATATCATAAGGCCATACCTGCAAATTTTGAAGACAATTAACCATTTGGCAGTAGTAGATGATATTGTGCAAGCTCTTAATAGACCCTTATCAGCATTTTCATTAGTCAGGGTGTAATTAATGGTGCTGGGAAAAGCTAATAATAAAGGTAAGCAATGGTAATTGGTTGTTAT
>NW_006368934.1:0-869 GCF_000327345.1 Myotis davidii
CCATGCATGAATTTCATGCACCGGGCCTCTTGTGTGAAATAAGAAAGTCTGCTTGTGAGCTTAAACAGAGAGGAAAATATAACAGCAAGAGAAGGCCTAAGGCATTTAGTCATATTCAAAGGTATTGACTATATTTTTTAATGCCTTTATGAGAATTTAGAACAAGATATTTTATTGCCACATATAATCAACAAAAATACTATACAAAGAAAATACACCTACATAACTTCTATTGGCTTTATATTCTGCTTCCTATGATAAATTTAACTTAGTTTATATCAACTCCAATGTAGATTTCTGCATCATCTATAGATTCTAAAGCTGGCTCCTTTAGTCCTCAGCATTCAAGTATGTGCAGCCAGCAATCTGGCCTTGAAAAACCACAATGACTTTAATGAGTAGGCAATCAATTAGGAATTTTGACACATGGTGATATGCTTAAGCAATTAGGTCTGTCCTTGGCTAGAAGGTTCTACTTTTAATATGACAATGGAATTGACTATGTCACTTCAACCTTTTAATGACTTGCAGCAATATTACTCACTGCCCATCACCACCCTGAATCTTCCTTTCTAGGGAAGGGACATGGCTGCAGGCTGACTTAAATTTGTGTTCTGGATCAGCTATAATTATATGGGTGTGGTTTATTGGTTTTCTATCTACTCTTTTCTGTTTACACTGGAAATAATGCAATCTGTTTTCTTTCTGAAACTCCCATCAAAGTGATTTGTCCTAAAGTGATGTGTGCTTACCTGTTATGGATGACTCTGCACTGTTCAAAAAGTCACTGAAATGCATAATGCATAGAAGTTCCCCTATAATTATTTGATCTAGACCAGTGGTTGGCAAACTGCAGCTCTTTGGCCCCT
>NW_006368935.1:0-869 GCF_000327345.1 Myotis davidii
GCCCTTGGCAGAAAAAAAGGTTCTCCACCCCTGCTTTAGTCAATCATGACACCCTTCCCACATCCCAATCAGTCAATTCCAAATGGTCAAATTGGCAAACAAGATGAAGTCCACTTGTTGTCCCCAACCTGAGTTTTCAGTCAGGGACAATAGAATTCCAAAATAAATCTGCCTACCCATAGTGTCAAAGAGTTGGAAAACAGCCCAGATACCTGTTTTGCTTAAACTCATGCTCTACAGTGACCAAAAGAGGGGCAGTAACAAGTCACAATCTGCCAGCTGACCAGTGGCAAGGCCCTGGCAGGACCCCAGTCTCATGACTCCAATTCCAGGACTTTTGCCTGTTGTCTTCAATGGAGACTGTCACATTTTTGTCTTCTACTCAACCATTTCTCCATCCACTTGTTGTACTTTCATAACTGAAGAACCTACAAGGGCGAGAGAAGAAAAGTTACAGGGTCAGCAGTTAAGCAAATTTTGTGACTAGCAAGATAAATCAAGGAGCCTAAATGGGGAAAGTATATCAGAACCCAGCAACTGAACAGGAATTAGATTCTTTTTTTCTTAACTGTGTCAGAATGTCCAGAATATGGAGAAATTGTCCTCTTGAGTCCTCAAATGGTCTTTTCAGGGTGGGGGCTTGGGAAAGAAGGAACGGGTGAGTATAAGGAACATGAGGAGGCTTGGGTTAGATTGCTTCTTTTTGGTATTTACTACCCACTCTTTCATTGACTATCAATCTAATGCAAATGCTGGCAATGATCCAGCACATATGCCAAACCTGCAATGTTTTGTTTTGCATTGGAAGCAGTTTTCCAGAGGAAGTCAACTATCAGCAGGGTTTTAGGCAGACAATCCAAGACTACTCA
>NW_006368936.1:0-869 GCF_000327345.1 Myotis davidii
AATAAACTCATAAAAATTCTTACAGGTTTGGACTTTTCATATGTTGACAGGATGAAAGAACTCACTTCACACCAAATGAAGTGTGGCAACGGGCCCATGCTCAGGACTTTATTGATCTTACCTGGTTCTCCACCACACTAGCTTGATAGAATGGTGGAATGACCTTTTAAAGGCTCAGTTGAAGTTGAAGTTGTTAATGGGCACACCTACACTTTGATTCTCAAGCACAACACTCAACCGCGAGACTTTCTGTCCTCCCATTAGCTGAGGACAAACCTGGTATGAATAGCTGAGAGAATGTGCAGCAGAGAAAGGTATGCGTTCTAAGAATTGCTAAATTTCCTTCATAAACTAGGCTACTTACACCAGACATTCTTCTTTCTGTGCTGTACAACTCAGAATAGCATTTAGCAATAAATTAGCCTCTGGTAAAATCCCCTGCGGGCTTTACTTGTTCGCGCTTTTAATTAATTTGCTGAAAGCAAACAATAATCCCACCATATTATGTGAGACTGCTCATTCCACAGAACAGTGAACCTAGCTCCTGCTTTTTATTGAAAACCACCTTTCTCAAAAGATGGTTTTGGCTCATTTTACTCACAAAAAATAATGGAAAGGAAAAATTCTTTGACAAAGTTCCATTTTGAAAACTGAGGATATAAAATATACTTACTTTTTCTTGTAAAATATTATAAAATAATGTTTTTCTTTCACTTGAAATAATTGCAAGGTTAAAGTTTTATGTCCCCTACCGACTTGAATATTTTTCTCATTATTTGTGCTTTCCATATAAATAATAAACATAATTTAACAATTCAAGAAATAGTCTCTGAAAAAGTGATTTAGCATTGAAATCTAAATGGGGGGGG
>NW_006368937.1:0-869 GCF_000327345.1 Myotis davidii
AGGAAGGCCTACTCTTGCACAGATTTTCGTGCATCGGGCCTCTAGTTAAATATAAGATACATCACCAATCTATAGATCTTGTTCTATAAAAGGTGAGATACAGAAAACAAGTTTTTTGAAAAAAGGAACTCTAAATGGAAAAATAGCATTTTCAACTAATTAAGAAAACCATCATGTTTTTCAACTCAGTAAGAGTTTTTAACATTAATTTTACATGTTTTTTAACACACTGATTTCCTTAATTGTAAATTCTGTACATTCTCTTGATTTCTAAATCAATAAAGGAGGTGTTTAAGAATCTTCTTTATAGTTGTTGAAGTTATGAATAAAATCATGCAATTGGGCAGTCTTCCAAAGTGTATATACAATATTTTCATTTTGGGGGGATGAGTAGTTAAAGTGAGAATGTGGGGAAAGAGATAAAGTAAAGATATCTTTTCACTCATTCTCTCTAGTGACTGCCATTGCCATTTCTCACCTGTAGTAACAACTAACCTTAGAAGGCACTACCTGGAGCACTTTTCCCAGTTTGTCTTATTTAACCCTCCAAACAATCCTCTGAGGCAAGTGATGAGCAACTTTGCCAAATTACACGAGTCGTCAATGGCAAGACCAGGGCTGGGACACAGGCATTATATTCTAGAGTCAGTGCTCCTAACCACTGTGCTCTGGACTCCAGACCCACTACCTATCTAAATGATTGAATGAGAGAATGAATAACGCCATAAGGATACCTAACTCCTCGCTGCCATTCTCCTTCCTAACCACTCAGGGAACAGCTATGCTACCTGAAGAAAGGGCTGCCTTATGACTTATTTTCACACCTACCACATTAATGATCTGGGAGTTAAGTAAGACAAAGCAGGAAA
>NW_006368938.1:0-869 GCF_000327345.1 Myotis davidii
GTTGAGGATAATAATATGTACCTGGTAGTGGTGATGCGGTAAGTGCTGTTGTACGTGTAAGATACCAGGCATGTAGTGTTTCTCAGTAAATGGTAATATTAATACCAATTAATAATAGGTGATGGGATAGTAGGATCCCACATCTACAGATAGTTGGCTTTTTTTTATTTCTTGATCTTCCAGGGCTTGCAAACTGACCCGATAATTCCCAGTGTGGATACTTACTAACCATACAGACTCATTTCGGTAGCAATTATTTTAAAAACAAATCGGAAGTGTCAGCATAAGCTCTCAAATGTCAGAGGCAGGGACAAGATGGTGTTATGACATGTGCCTATGAAATACCACAGTAAATAAGGTGGTTTTCTCAGTTGGGTAGTAATATTTCTGATCAAAAGTAGGTATGGCCACATCTGGAAAATGCAAATTAACACCACAATGAGAAACAACTCCATGCCCACTTAAAGGGCTAAGATTTGAAAGACTTGATGACAGATAGCAAGGGTGAGTAGGGATGAGGCATCTGGAACCCCCATGCACTGCTAGCCGGAGTGCAGAATGGTTAGATCCCTTTGGAAACTAGTTTGGTAGTTTCTTAGAAAGTTAACTATAATCTTACCATGCTAGTTATCTCTTGCTGTGGGACAAATGACCCCCAAATTCGGTGGCTCAAGATAGCATTAATCTTAACCTCTAATGGTTTCTATGGGGCAGAAACTGAGACAGGGCGCATTTGCTCTACCTCATCGGGGCACAGCTGGAAGGCGGAAGCTGGGTGACAGTTCCCGAGGGCTGGTTCACTCACAGGTCTAGTAGATGATGTTGGTGATAGCTGGAGGCTTTGTCTGGAATCCCCACAGTGGCTTCTC
>NW_006368939.1:0-868 GCF_000327345.1 Myotis davidii
TGAAAAGGGAGGAAACTTCTGCCTCCCATCAAGACTGTGCGTGGAAGAGGAAACTCGAAGGGATGTTGGTGCTGTTGAGAAGGGGTTTGTGTGAAAATGAGACAAATGCTCTCAACCACCTGAGCCAATGATGCCTCCAGGAGCTAGGGAAACACCTCACGGGGGCAGAGATTTAGTTGTTGCTCAACACAGGACAGGCTGGACAGCATCTCGCACAGAGGGCTGGAGCTCTGCGTGGCACAGCAGCCTTTCCCTCTCTTGGTAATGAAGGCTCACTTGGTGAATCTTCAGCCAAAAACCTGGCATTTTGGTCAACTGTGGTCAATGCGTAGTTAGTCCCGAAACTGGCTGGCTCAGTCCATTAGGGGATGGTGCTAATGAGAGCAATGGTTCAAATGGTCAGGGCACACCTCACACCTTTGGGCCCTGGCTATTGGTAAAAGGGGGCACCACCCACCAAGGGGGCTGGTGCCTGTGCAGAGCCACCACTGCAAACAGAAGACAGTCGGGGTGAGGGAACTTCACACACTCAGAACCAAAGAGCAGAACCACAAGTGTCCAACCCACTCAGTTCCAACACAACCTGCTTAAAGTAGCAGAAACCCAGCTGACAACGGGCAGCATCACTCAGCCCTAAGGAGGGGGAGAAACTAAACTCCCCACAGTGGAAAGGGTGGTTAAGAATGAGGGCGAGCTGCCCCCAGATAGACAAATTGGACAAATGTCATCCATGTCTAAGATGAGTGGGGAACTTTCTCTGTGTCAGGGGGTGGGGGGCCATAGGAAAACGTGTCCACACAGAGAGCATCAACCCTCTGTCACCTCAGGAGGATGTACTGTGGCAGGGACTTGCTCATCTCAGAAATGC
>NW_006368940.1:0-869 GCF_000327345.1 Myotis davidii
TTCCACTCCCTGCCTCCATCTTTTCTTGTTGCCCACTCAAAAACTAGAACCCATGTCCTCATCTTCTTTTAGGACAATAAATAAACCCTGATGCAGAATTCCTATATTTTGGTAATAGAGGGATAAAGCTGTGCAGTTCAAATAAAATCAAATTAATAATACAAGCTTGACAAAACAAGCTGGGGTAGACAGGTTTTCAACCAGGATTATGTGTACCTTCAAAAACACCTACCTGTGTTTCACAATGTACTAGTATATTGAAATGACAGGGAAGATACCAGGATTTTCATGCTTATCAGAATTAACCATGGTTTTTAAAACTGAAACATAATGCCCTGTATTTGTTTCTTCCAGTAAATAAGAAAGGAAAATTACAGAGGGAAACATCTGTGGATTGTATTAGTGTCATATTTTTGTTGGGAAAAATTGTCAACTGTTTAAAGTTCATTTTGAAGTACTTGAGCCTAACAGCCTTCCCCAATCCACACCCTGATTCTAGTTCTAGAAAACACTAGATTAAGTGACCTGAATGTATGTTAATATGCCATAACCTTTCCCTTATTTTTTAGATTCATGGAAGTTTGAGTGTAGTTGAAGATGACTGTTCAGCATTAATTTAATCTGTTTAATCTCCCTGTCTTTTTATTTTAATTATTGTTTTTCATTTTTAAAGGTCATTTATTGTGCTTTTCCAAATCTGCCTGTTTTCTCATGGTAGAATCATCCCAAGCTGCCTTTTTATAGAAGTGGATTCAGGTATCTTCACTTTCAGTCCAGTACCCTAAAAAACATGAGCCTCATATTGTCCAGGGATGGCTCACAAGAACATATATCAATTTTTATGGCTTAATAGGTTTCCCAAGCAGTTC
>NW_006368941.1:0-869 GCF_000327345.1 Myotis davidii
GGCTGCCTCAGGGAGAAACAGCGCTACGCGGGTTCCGCGGTTTTCATAAAAAGCCAGCAGGACAATTGACTTTGCAATATGTGCAAATATACAGTGGCTAGAAAACCACAACCTAGTCAGGAAGGGAGCAGACATTGACCTCTAAGAGTGGTCAGTCCACGGCCACAACAGGGAACTGAGATGGGCCAGGAGTTCAGAGCCCAGCATTCCCGCGGGGCAGGAGCCAGGGTAGGGTGTGGGGTGGGTGTGTTTAAAATGGCACCGCATCCTCTGGGTGAGAGGCAGAGAGCTTACTTCTGAGACGGGACCCTTCTGCTGGGAAACAGCTACACTCCCATCACCTCCTGCTACTGCTGTGCAACATTAGAAAGTGTGTGCATGTATGTCTGGGGTAGGACATATGGATCACAATGTGAGTTAATGAAGATTCCAATGTACCCTGGGTAGCATGCAAATAAATTATAAATTTGATTAAAGAGATTCAAGTTCATGATAAGTTAAGTGTTCTTATTTCTCAGAATGTTGATCTCAGTTAGCAAAATGTGGTTCGCTGGTCTTGAGTTTGTCCTGCCCCAAATCCCTCAGCTACAGCCAAAACAGGTGAGGACACCCTTTTCTTCTCCCCCACATACCTCTCTTAGGAGTCACACTTAACCTCCATGCAGACACAGTTGGTGAAATCTCTTTAATCCTCACCATTTTCCTCCCTGGCCTGCTGCCCTCAATGGATGCTGTGAATTTTTAATTGAGTGAGAGTTGATGATGTATATGAGTTAACTGAGACGTTCACTGAGACGCAGGTGGGTTTCCTGCTGCTGTCTGGGTGGCCCTTCCTAGCAAGGCCAGAAACAAACCTCTGCAAAATGAAA
>NW_006368942.1:0-869 GCF_000327345.1 Myotis davidii
GCTGCAACACAGAAGGGAAACTCTGGACGCTGCCCCTCTTCCAGGACTGGTTTTGGGGAAAAGGGACATTGGAACCAGAGGAATGTAACACTGTGCCAATACAATCTACTACCACCACTCATCCTCCCGTGGGGGCTTCTGAAAATGTTTATTTCAGCCGTGCCCCAAGAACCCAACAACGATGGTTCCCCCTCATGTACTCCTCTGGCAGCATTTTCATCCCAGGAAAAAAAGGCAGAAGATTCAGGCTTGTTTGCATATTTATGTGTAAATGTGGCTAAAAACTATAGAAAGGTATGGAAGACTTTACAGCAGGAAGAAACCATTTAAGTGACCTAGTACAAGCATCTTGTTTTACGGAAAAGAAAATTAAGACACGTGGAAGTTTAGGAACTTTTCTGAGGTCACAAGATGATTAGTAATAGAACAAAGGCTAGAATTCAAGTTTTTGTTGCCCAATTCAGTGTTCTTCCCTCTTCACCAGAGTTAACTTTTTTGCTTTGTTCTTAACTTCCCAATAACCACTTCACTGCGTTGCTGTGATTACATAAAATAATGCATTGGAAAATACTTCAGAAAAGTATAAAAGAGCTAAGCACTAGTGGACAAGTTGTAGAGCCAGAGGATTTTAAAGCTCCCATACCTGTCAGTTTCCCTCTATGACTGGAATAACATTCCCCCTCATTTTTTTTATTGCAATCAAATAGTATAAAATGCAGGCCATGAAAACATTCTGGCAGGTGGCTTGCTGGAGCTGCAGTCAAAGACCTTCTGTGAATATTTTTCAGGCACAGAGAAGACAAAGAGTGCAGTCTTTGTCCAGATAGGATAGATACATTGATATCAAACCAATATTTATGGGTAAGCAC
>NW_006368943.1:0-869 GCF_000327345.1 Myotis davidii
GATATTTTTATTTGAATACCCTTTAAAAATAGGAATCTATATAAAAATGAACTAAGCTCTTGTCTTTAAAAAGCAGCCTCAGAAAATTGAAAGCAGTTACATGTGGATATGTAATCTGGACCCCAGAGAAAGAACACTGCAATGAAAATTGGTGATTTGTTTTATTAGAGAAGCATAAGAAAGATATGTGGCAGTAACACCTGCATATCCAATGCAAACCCCAGTTATTCTGCTAGAAATAAGAAAAACGCCCTTCCTTTTGAAAACACAATTTAAATTACATTGAATAGAATTACCATGGGCAAAGATGAAAACCCCACCTCATTTGGGGCAGAAATTGTTATAATGCCATAAGCACTTCCTACTTCTGTGCATCAGGCACTGCTCCAAAACCTGGCTCTGAAATTTGGCAAAGTCTGTCTTGTCTAGCTGATGTTCCTGTTCCAAGGTGGGCCACTGCTCCCAGGTCCTGCTATTTCCAATTAGCCAAGAGCCATTTGAGGCAGGTTTACTGCCTCCAGAATAGGCCACGATGCATTAGATTAGAATCTTTGGGCCATCCCTCTTCTCCCCTCTCACCAGCTCTACTTCTCACTATACCTACATTCCTCAAAGCAGCTACCTCACCCAGACAAGTGGATTATTCTTATGCTTTCTACATATTCTTCATTTAATTCTACTTCCAAAACATTGCTATATTCCCCCTCTGCCTCCTGCCCATCAAAATTTGTCTTATGGACACAGCAAATTCAAAATGGACGTGGAGCAGAGTATGCAAAACCAAACCAGAAGAAAACTAGGAAGAAAAAAATGAAATGGTCTTTGAATATTCTAGAATGGGGAGACTTTTAAGCTTTAGAAAAAAAAAA
>NW_006368944.1:0-869 GCF_000327345.1 Myotis davidii
GACCTCCGGGTTCATAGGTCGACACTCAACCACAGAGCCGCACCAGCGGGGCTATTTTGTTTTGTTTTTTAATCCTAGCCCATCGTTTTACCCATAAGGCAATGTGAGGCCAAGATAATGAAGGCAGCATGGTTAAAGTCATGCTTGACCTCATACCTCATTTCCTGGCCACTACCAGACACAGCAGAGGAGGTGACTGACCGATTGGGGGATGGATAAGGTCCCTGTCTCCGCTGAAGCTGGCACCTTCCCGATCCTAGCATTTAGCTTCCCCTCCCTCTCCACTCACCCCCTACTTAAGACCCCATAGAGGCCTGCTGCTCTTTGTCAAGAGGATCCTGGCGAGGCCCAAACTCATTTCCCCCGTGAAAACAACAAACAAAGAGCGAGCTGCTGGCCATAGCTCTCCAGCATGCCTTGCTCTGAGACGGATGGCCTCTTACGATTACGCGTTGTGACATCAAAGACTTCACATTTCGCACCTCGCCAGGACAAGCAATCATTTTCTCATTAAGACATGCTGTCAGACCCGCGGTCCCTGTGTCGCTGTGGCAGAGAGTGTCATGGGTGCTAGACAAACGGTAAACACCCATGCATAGCACTCTCCCCGCCTCCCCGCCCCCCACAACAGGTCCTACAGGGATCAGTCCAACCCTGTCAGCATGGCGGAGTAGGTTAACACTGCCCCGCTTCTGGATATATAATGAGATCCTTTTGATTACCAAGTGTGTTGGAATGTGCCTTGTTTTATCTTTACAATCAAACACTGAACAGATTCTAAAGACCGAGCATTTGGGAAAACGTTAACAGGTAACACGACTACTCAGTGTTTTGCTCTGTACCCAGCGCTGTTATAAGTAATCTGCACG
>NW_006368945.1:0-869 GCF_000327345.1 Myotis davidii
CCTCTGCTGTGGGTGCAGCCATCTTGTGTTACTGAAACCCCGCCTCTGCTGTGGGAGCCGCCATCTTTGTGGCAGTGTGACAGTCATTTGCATATTCCCTCTATTAGATAGGCATTCCTTTTCCTATGGGGAACATTCAAATATTTGTCCCCAATTTCAGTTGAACTTAAATTTGGTTCCTGACATAAAAATAGACCAAGAAGTTGCTATGCCCTTTCCATATGATCCTGTCTCTAGCAGCTGTTTCATCCCACTTACTACTAGCCAGAGGATGGTTAAAATAGCTTTAATGCTGTAACTAGGGAACTATTCATCTATTTGGGGCTACAGGTGGGGGTGGGGGTGACTTTTTACACTGGGCTTTATGGATGGCTCCATTCCAGTCTGCTTCCTTAATTGTTTTTGTCTTATTTCTTTTCTCTTTACTTTAGATTCTGATAAATTCCTTTTAACTCCTCCCTATGAGTCCTGTCCCGGCTCCTTCACTGCACTATACCCATGTACATATACATATACACGGCATTTCTGGAACTGTGCGGTAAAGACTGTGGATTCCTGATGTTTTTCCCTGTTGTAGATGGTAGCTTTTCTAAATTTATGGTATGCAGTTAGGCCACCCTTCGTTTAAATGCTCCAGGATAGTCTTTTATTTGTTGTGTGATTGTTTGCAGTTCTGATTTGCAAACACTAACTTTCTCACAGTGGTCATAGTTCTGTGTTTTTAAACCATTTCATAAAATCCTAATATATAAAAACCCTTGGCCCGTCATGAATGGAGACTCAACCAACCAGGAGTCATTCCTGCAGTCAGCGCTGGGTTGCCAAGGCGACCCAGAACTGACTGCTGAGGGGGCTGTGAATCAGGCCCA
>NW_006368946.1:0-869 GCF_000327345.1 Myotis davidii
CACGAATCTTCATGCAACGGGCTTCTAGTATTTACATATTAACTTATTTAATCCTTACTACAAATCTCTGACTTAAGCACAATTATTTAATTCCCATTATATAGGTTTAGAGAAACAAACCAAAAAAACAAAGTCCCAGAGAATTTCCCTTATTCTCTGGGACTTAGTTTGTTTGAGTAGCTATTTCAAATCTGTAACCCAGTAACCTAAGGTTACACCTCTATCAACAGGTAGATGTGGGGTTTGATTCCCAATTGTCTAGCTTCAAAATAATAATACATTGCTTCTGCAATCTAACTGGAGCCGCGTTTTTTGTGTGCCCACTAATGCCATTTACTGGAATTACTGTAATTGTCACTGTCTATAAATAAAAACTCCTTAAATTCGGAGGCATACTATAAATTCTGGTTTTAACTGCTTTGGTATTTGCATATAAGAAAAGGGTGTTCCATAAACTCACCAACAACTATTAAACACCCAAATGTTTCACAACATAATGATAGATGATTCCCACATATATATACCTATCAGTGTCATTTTACTCTTAGCTGTTTCTTAATACTCAAAGTTGATAATCTACCTTCAGTTAGGGGACCGATGAAAGGATGGTGGTACTGGGTTGAAGATTGTCCCAAAATCCATGGCTACCAGCAGCTTAGAACATGGCTTCTTTGGAAATAAGATCGGTGCAGAGGGAATCTGTTAAGGATCTCGAGATGTCATCCTGGACTTAGGGTGGGCCCTAAATCAAATGACCAGTGTCCTTATGAGGAGAGGTGAGGACACAGAGACACAACGAAGGCAATATGAAATGGAGGCAGAAAAACACTCAGGAGTGCTCGCAGCCACTCGAAGCTAAAAAAAAAAAA
>NW_006368947.1:0-869 GCF_000327345.1 Myotis davidii
TTCTAATTGTGTTCTGTGGGGCTTTTTAATTGATAAAACATAACAGTTTTATAGTTCTTCAACAAACTGTAAAGTAGAATATAACCCAGAATAAAATAGGCAAGTGCCTCAACCTCAATTTCAGATAACTAAAGTGAAATTATCTCTTTTTAACCACCTTTCATCATGTTAGCTCAAGTTACACCAATAAAAGCCTATTCCATATCTGTTTAAAGGATAAGAGTTTACTGAAACTGAAAGTTTTACTTTGGCCACCCATATTAGAGCTATTTACACTAAACCTACCTCAAGTTCACAGCAAAGGAAAATTTAATCGATGATAGGGCCAGATGTAGAACTTTGGCTCTTTCACACTAAAACATTGCCAAAATAATACAGTTTCAATACTTTTAAAAAAAGGGTTCATAATGGAATTGCACAATATTGTGACTACAAATGAAAAATGCTTTAGGAACCATTGCTATAACGTGAATCAAGGGTCGTAATAGCAATCCTACCAACCCTGGCAATTGCTCATCCCTTCTGTCCTTTGTTTGGCGACACTAACAAAGCAGTAATGATATAACTAATGACACAATTGTCTACTTAGAAGCATTTAAAATACCACCTAGAAAAAATAAACAAGAACAGAGCTTTGGCAGAAGGACTAAGACACTGTGGAAACAGCAGCACCCAACCTTTGGACATTTTGGCAGTTGGGGGCTTTTAGAAACCCAGTTGGACTTCATAAGGAACCGGGGCTCTGCAGCAACTCAGAATGCTCCACTGCATGGTATTGCTCACATTACTTTTAGGGTTCCGACACTAGACCAGTTATTTTGAACATACTGAGCTTTTATTATATTATTCTGAATTCTAAAAGTAAAATA
>NW_006368948.1:0-869 GCF_000327345.1 Myotis davidii
TGAATTCATGCACTGGGCCTCTAGTACTTTAATTATTTTGAAAAGGACTAAACTGAGTAAGTTCAAGTACAGCAATGACATATTTTTTGTTTGTTTCACTTTTACCTTTTTTTGGTTCCTTTATGGAATCATGGTTTTAAATAATGTAATTAACACCAAGCAAGGCTAGAGATCGCAGTTCTTTGGCCATATCTTCTGTTCTGACCTAGATCAGTCCATTTTGATTGGGTTGTTTGCCTTATTATTATCAAGTTGTAAGAGTATTTTTGTGTGTGTGAATTCAGGATATAAATCCTTTATCGGATATGTGTCTTACAAATATATTTTCCCAGCCTTTTGCTTGTCTTTTCATTTTCTTAACATCTTTTGAAGAGTAGAAGTTCCTAATTTTGACAAGGCTTAATTTCTCAAATTTTGTATGTGTGTGTGTATGGTACTTTTGGTGTCCTGTGTAAGAATTCTTTGCCTAATTGGGCAATCCATCTAAATTTCCTGGATTTCAATTTGTTTACCTGTGAGAACAAAAAGGTGTGTGGGGTATTTTGCCTTCTTTGGAACAATATTTTTATTCAGTTCCTTTTCAGATTCAGTCAAAGTAGAGGAGGTAGTTTTGAGATAGAATAAATAGTAAAGTGAAAGTCTGCAGACCCAATTTTATTTTTTTGGAGTGTAGAATTGGCTCCTGCTTTCATAATCCTATTTGTTTCCTAATGGGTAAGTGGTAATTTGTGCCACCTTTCCTACCCCCAGTATTTAGAGCTCTTGGTGTAAATGATTCTCTCTTTGATTTTTTTTTCTGGTTTTTAATACAGTCTCGATAACTTTTTTTTCCCTTCATTTATTTGAAAATATATTTTTATTGATTTCAG
>NW_006368949.1:0-869 GCF_000327345.1 Myotis davidii
AGTCCTGCCTCGCTGGGAGGGAATGCTGTTCGGAAGCCGTCTGGAACCGTGGAGGTCACCCTTGATTTCCTCAGGGTTGTTATCCAGATACCGTCCTATTTGTGCTCTTGCTTCACTTCAGTCGGTTGCACAAGGCTGCCTTCTTGATCCTTTGCATTCCACACCACTGAGCGTGATTGTTCTCTGGTCCATAGGTGCTCACTTGTAGCATTATTCACACTAGTATTCTAGCCTTCAAATCCCAGCCCAAACCAATTCCTTGAGATTCACAAGTGACAGATCATCAGAGGGCATGCAAAATACCCAGAGTATCAGTGGCTCACTGGAGCTGTTTCTACCAGATGTATCGCTAATAGAACAGGCTTTACCGCTGAATTTTGGAGTTAGAATCTCCGAATCCTCAATTCAGCCATCTGATCAATGAATTTCTCAAAGATCGTAATGGAGAGAGAGGTTCACAAAATGTCCTGGCATATGGGTCCAGGATGTTTTTTTCACATATTGGCTTTATTTGAGAAAGTAAGCTCATCACCTGTTAATACTGACAATCTGACAACTTGACTTTTAATCTTTGCAATATTTTTTATTTCCCTTTTCTGATGGTCAGCCTGATTCTGTCATTTGTATAGGCTTCTAAGAAAGATTAGTTCTCAGACTTATTCTAGGTGTCCAAAATCGGCACAGCCTGCAATGATTGTTGTTCGGCATTGACAAAACACTGAAAATATTAGAAATCTTCATCTGTTCACTCATTTATTGATATGTCTTGGATACCTATTATGTACTAGACACTCTGTTATACACCAGACATACACAGTTGAAAAGAACAAAATGCCGCTTTCAAGGAACAATTACTTAGTTTGTTGTAT
>NW_006368950.1:0-869 GCF_000327345.1 Myotis davidii
AGCAAAACCAGCTAGGGCTGAAATTGTTCTTACCAAGGCCATCAATGATCTCCATATTGATAAATCTGGAATCAGTTCTCAGTCCTCATCTAACTAGCCCTATGATCATATTAGATATAGTTGCTCGCTCATTCCTTCTGCATTCCTTCCTAAAACAATGTTCTTCATTTGGCTCCCAGACAGACACCATACTCTCCTGGTTTTACTCTAAACTCACTGTTGCTCCTTCCCATTCTCCTTTGCTAGTTCTTCATTTCCCACATCTCTAACAAGAATGGCCCAGAGCTCAGGAGTTGAACTTCCTGGACCTATTGACATTCACTGTACAGATGCTCTCACCCAGCCTCCTAGCTTTAAATGCCCCAAATTTATATCTCCAACTCAGACCTCTCCCCTGAACTCCAGACTCTTATTTCAACTGCTTCTTTGACATTTCAACTTGGTTGTCTAAAAGGTATCTCAAACTTAGCCCAAGACCAAATTCCTGATGTTCTCTCCAAACTAATTTCTTCCACAATCTTCCTTATTTCAGTTAAAGGCAACTCCCTCACTCCAGTTGCTCAGACAAAACGCTGGCATCATCCTTGACTCCTTTCTTCCTCTCATTCTTCACAGTTAATCCTTTAGCAAATCCAGTAAGCCCTACCTTCAAAATATATACATATCTGATCACTTCTTACCACTTTTCCCTCTCCCCACTCCAATGCTAACACCCTACCCCAAGCCATCAGCATAAATGGATTATTGCTACAATCTCATATTTGTTTTACTGATTTCTGCCCTTGTTTACCTATGATCTATATTTCCCACAATAGTCCAAATAATCTTTTTTAAACCCAACCTTATACCATGTTCTTCCTCTGCTCAAA
>NW_006368951.1:0-869 GCF_000327345.1 Myotis davidii
AGCCCCTGGAAGAAGACTGGCTGGAGGCTGTTACACTCTCCGGATGGAAGGCACAGGAGAATTGGAATTTGGCAGAGTCTGAGTGAAGATGTGTGTGGATATATGAGGCAGCGATGCAGGGGAAGAGTTTAGAGAATTCTCTGAGGCTGAAGTAATGGGATTTAATGATTAATTTGGCATGGGGTAGACAAGTAATTCAGGACAAGTCTAGGATTATGTCAATTTTATTTGACGGACTGGGTAGATACACCTATAGACTCCCTTACTTCTTTCCTATATGGGGTCGCTTTTAAACCAGCAATTAGGGAGACACTATGATGTATGGAGTATTCAGACCTGTGTGTCAGCTGCAGTATGACTAAATTCAACAGGAGCAACAACAGTTATACCATCCCAAAGAAATTCCTGAAAACATGAGCTTAGTACCGTTTAAAGCTGCAATTAAAGATAATCTCCTTTCTTATCTATCCATTGTGTGTTGTATAAAACCTTCCAAGTACCTCCTTGTACCTTCCCTCAAGGTGAGTTAAGATGTCTAGCACCTGTGCTGTTCCTATGTGAAAGCTCGTTTACATATGCCTGTTTTTATTATAATGTCATGAGCAAGAGGAGGGAGCTTAGTCTTTGCCAAGGTCTCAACTCTACAGTATTTTGGCTCACTTTACTCTTAAACTCCTAGCAATCTGAATTTCCTGCTGTGTTCTCCTGATCTTACTAATTTCCTATGATGGTTCATCTCCTACAGAGTTCAGAAGAAACATGGTTATTGAGAACTGAGAGGAGAGAAGCCTGATCCTAGAACAAATTAGGATCTATTTAGGTTCCCTGATCATATCTCTCTTTGGTTCTTACTGATTCTTGATGAGGTT
>NW_006368952.1:0-869 GCF_000327345.1 Myotis davidii
GCAAACAATCAACCCTTTTCAGGTTTGGGGAAACGCCCTTCAGCTGCTCCAGAGTCAGCTCTGCTGTCATGCTGGAATTGGCTTCCTGCACACTATTACGGTCAGATTCAGGGAAACAACTTTGCTCTGTGACTCTGAGTTGTATGTGTGGACCAGACATTAGCCTCTGTTCTGTAGTATTCAGGAGAAAGACTGATAACCTGTGTAGTACAGGTTCAATGAGTGGTCACTCATATGTGGGAAGAAAGGTTCTATTTGGCATGATGGAGTCATACTCCTAAAAGCAGATGGTTCATGTCCACATTACCTGTTTCTTTGTCTGCCTATATCTCTATCACCAAAAATAATCTTGACTTTCATAGCTACATAAAAGAGCTCCGATGGCACTATGGCACTAAGGCTCTAAACCCTGATGATACTGATTTGAGACTCTGGAAGAAAAACAGAAACAACTTATTAATATGAGCATGGTAGAGAAGAATTTCTGAAGTCTATATAGTAATCACCAAATAACATACACAGACACAAACAAACAAAAAATTAAGCAGAGGTTCTAATCCAAAATTTACTTAAATAGTTTATATAACAAAAATAGAACAAGTCACAATACAATATTTTTAATGGCAGCCACTATTTTGTACAGTAAATCTCTAGAATTTTGTCATTTTGTATAACTGACATTTTATTCCCATTGAACAACTATTTCCTATTCCCTCTACCTCAGCCTCTGAGTTTGATACCTCATGCTAGTGGAATCATGCAGTATCTGTCCTTCTGTGACTGATTTATTTCACTTAGAACGATGTTCTTCAGGGTATATTTCATATTAAATGTTCTTACCAAGCACGAAGAAAACAAACAAACAAACA
>NW_006368953.1:0-869 GCF_000327345.1 Myotis davidii
TCGGGCACATGGGGAAGGAATGGGTGTCTGGAAATAACAGGGAGGGCGTAGAAGGTAAGACCCATCCACCAGTGTCCGCGATAGGACCCCTCCACACAGGGCGTGAGGGAGAACCGGGCACACTGGCCTGGAGACAGAGTCCCACATCCTTTCCTGGAATTGTGGTGTGTGTGTGTGTGTGTTTGTGTGTAGGCAGCAGTCTGGGGGAGAACTGGGGCCCTCAGGGCTTCTGTCCTCCCTCGGTTGGTCTCTCCAGCATCGCACGTCGGCCCCAACCCCAACATGAAGAGTCACCGAACGGGAAGAAGGGTTTAGACTTGTGCCTTTGTCTTTATTTTTAGCTTTATCGTTAGCACTTTCTCTTGAGTCGAGGTCACCGCCTTGGGTCGCATCTAGTACTTGGAGGCCTTGCTCTTTTCTCCGTATTTCTCCTCCAGTGCTTTCTGCAAGTTCATGTTCATGGCGTTTTTCCGGTGCCACCGACCTGCAGAGAACAGGGCAGGAACCAGCACGGGTCACCCGGGGCCGAGGGCCCAGGCCCCCCACTGCACCCAGGGCTCGCTCTGCTGCTCCGGTTTCTCTCTGCACCTGGAGCCAGCCCATCCCCCCAGCTCCCACATACCCAGATCATCCGTCTTCCTGCCATGCCAGTGCTCGATGTCCCTCACGGATTTCTCAATCACATCGGGGGTGTAGGAGGCCTTCATGAGGCTCTTCATCTCCTCGGAGGCCCCTGTGGAACCCCAGGAAGAAATCCCAGAAGCCACAAGTCAACGTGGGTCGGGTGCTCTGGGGTTCATACCTGGGGTGTGAGTTTCCCCCTAGAGCCATGATCGGCAAACTGCGGCTCTCGAGCCGCATGCGGCTCT
>NW_006368954.1:0-869 GCF_000327345.1 Myotis davidii
ACAACATGAGGAACTGTATTAAAGGGTCGCGGTCTTAGGGAGGTTGGGAACCACTGAGCTAGAGGCTAAAAGTAGCTTGGGTCCCTGAGCTCCCATTTTTGGACTTCATGTGGGAGAGAAATAAATTTCTATTGTGTTAAGCCACTGAGATTTGGGATTTATGTGTCAGAGCAATTAGCATTACCCAAATGAATACAGCCATTGTTCCATCATCTATTGAACTAGTTCCCTTATTAGTGAACATTTAGGATACGATCAATCTTTTGCTATTACAAACAACACTGGAATGAATAACCTTGTACATATATCATGTTGCATGTGTGCAGGTATCTGCAGAATAAATTTCCAAAACTGGAAATTACTGAGTCAAAAAATATGTGCATTTGTAACATTAATAGCTATTGCCAAACTGCCCCACATGGGGCAATCTGCACTCTCATGGGCAATGTAAGATTGTACCTACTTCCCTACAGCTTTGCCAACAAGAATGAGTAATCAATTTTCAGATCTTACTCAGTCTGATAGGTGAAAATGTACCTTTTTTTATTCTGTATTTCTCCAAAAGGCTACCTCTTAACTAACCAACTACACTGTAGCCTGCCATTCCCCAGTGGCATGCAGGCCTGGGCCTCAGTGCCTGGGAGCCCGCTTAGCTGGTGGGGGCTTGGAAAGCACTCCAGATTCCAGGTTCTGCCTTCCCTACTGACCATCCCGACAGGTGCCTCTTTCTGGAACCCTTTACCGAAGCCTTTAAAAGATAGTTTCTAAAGAGGCTTTGGGGCACACAGCACAGTCTTTGGGATCCAAAAACGCAATTTAAGTCTTAATTCTACCACTCACCTAGTTGTGTAATCTTGGGAAAGTACTTA
>NW_006368955.1:0-869 GCF_000327345.1 Myotis davidii
AGATAGATAGATAGATAGATAGATAATATAGAGAGATTTTTCCCCCATTGGAGAAGATTTCTGCTCTCTTTGATAAAACTGAGCTGCTGAAACATTGAACAATATGCCAAAACTTGTAAAAATTCCTGTTAAAAAAATAAATCAGATCCTCAGGAAGGTTTTTCAATTAACGATGCTCCATGTGTAATACACCTAAATATGCAAGCAGACCTACGCAGTGGGGAGAAGGGGGTGTTGGGTGCTTCACGTGTCTTTTTTGGCTCCAAGTTAGGACAACCAGGATGTGGTTTCCATTTTGAATGTGCTCATTATGTGTGTCAATTGTGGGCTTTGCTTAATTTAATTAGTCATGCAAATTTAACTTTAGTACTTTTTGCCCATCTAAATCATTACTATAGCAATTAAAAGGCTGCTTTGATTAGCTCCTTTCTCAGTGTGTCGCACAGCATATTTCTGTCAACTTCCTTTTGACAATCTAGCATTTGGGTACTGTTTAGAGAAACTATAAGAACCAAGACAGGTGACAGGAGAGGTGGCCTAGCAGTGGAAGTTAAGTCAGCACATGTTGGCACCATAAAACCAGTGACTGCAGACTGGAAATTATAACCGCACAGGTTTGGGAGGAGTTCCCAGGAGCGGAGAGAGCTGGTGCGCTGAATCAACCAGGAACATGTTTCTTTTGCTGAATTAAGGTGGGAAGAAGTTAAGAGTCAGAGATTTATTTGTCTGGAGCAAAATCAATGTCAAAACCTATAAAACACCATAGGAACCAGGCTTGTTCCTGTCTGGGAGACCCAGGCTGACTCTCATAATCACTAATAAATACTGTGGCCAGGTGAAGCCTGTGCCAAGTCAAGCTCTCCCCAGGG
>NW_006368956.1:0-859 GCF_000327345.1 Myotis davidii
GGTGGGAGATCTATATTAGTGCCCTCATTTTACAGTTCAGCAACCTGCAGCTGAGAGAGGGTTAATAATGAGTCACCATTACCAGCTAAGATGTGAAAGAGTCAGAACTAGATGCCCCAAAGCCAGTTCTTGCAACCACTTCACTATATTACGTCTTTCAGATATGACTATGAACTGTTAATCCACTGTGGAGACGCTGACTGAACCAAAACTCCTTTTTTTTAAAAAAAAGAAAAATGAATGAATGGAAGCCATCCTGGTGAGCTAATGTCGAGACCAAACCATATTCTTTAGCTGAATCTAAGAAAAGAAAGAGGTGATCCCAAGGAACTAAGAGTCTACTAGAAACAGAAGAAGTTTGCCACACAGCACCTCCGTAGTTCACTCATCCCTTCTGCACACTTGGCATTGGTGACACACTCTTCGCTGTGCAGAGTGCAGGGAATACAGAAATGATGGAACGGATGTGTCCCTGACCTTGTAGGGCGTACAGGTTAGGTAAGGAGAAAGAAGGACAATCATTAGAGAAGAAGGCAATGCAGGAAATAAGAGGCTCTGGTGGAGAATAACAATGGAGTGGTCAGAAAAGGCCTCTCTCTCTAAGGTGGTGACTTTTAACCTAAAGGATGACATAGGAGAGGCAGAGCTCCTGTGTTCTATTCACTTCCTTTTCATTTTCGGTAAGAGCTGGAATTTGAGCATTTTTTAAGGTTGCTTTACAACTTGGGTTCTGTTAAGCAGGTCAACCACCACTTCATAATCCATGATGGGCTTCATCCACCCAAGGCAACATCACAAATATGGTATGAATGAGATTTCTAATAAAAATAAATACAGAAAATCACTTCAGAATCAGGGA
>NW_006368957.1:0-869 GCF_000327345.1 Myotis davidii
GTGAGGATTAACAAAAAAATAAAAATAAATAAAACTAAGCAGTCAAAAGGAGAAGTAATGCCAATATCACCCCTTAAATTTTAACCATCCATCTCTGAAGGACTCCCATCCACTCTCTAAAAAATAAGGGAAGCAGAAGCAGCCACCTTCCTCCTTTGGGGATAGACTATGTTTTAAAATAAGGTTGGTCATTTGCACAAGTATCTTTGACTCATACAATTTGTCACCCAGACACATGTTTCCGCCTGGGCCTGTCCCTTTTCCCCTTGGAAGAGGAAGAATCGTTCTAACCCACAGGGCCACAACTTCAAGAGAAAGATCTGGCCTAGGGCAACATCCTCCAAAACAGAAGCTCAGGGACTTGAGTTGGAAGCTATAGGCACGTGGAAAAGCTAGAATGTCAAGAGGTTTCTCAACGACTTCAAACTCAGTGGCATCTAGAGTCCTAACGCCCACCCTGGGCAGAAGAGCTGGGCAGAAACCACAAAGATAGTGGAGCCCATTCTTCTCCTGTGGACCAAGCATTTTATTTTCCTCATGAAAGTCATGTGAACATTGAAGTCACAGCACATCCATGGCCTTGGTGAGGAAGGCTCTCTGTCTGACCATGCAGGTTTCAGATCCCTAGTGAAATGTCTTGGAAGGGATACAGGGAACATTCCACTGTGGTTATCTCTGGAGATGTGAATGGGATTGGAGGGTAATGAAAAGGAATTTTTACTATTTTTTCTATAAGCTCCTGGATAGTTTGATTTTTTCCCCACCACAAACACATTAATTTTAAAATTTTAAGCCTGGCCAGTGTTGCTCAGTGGTTAAATGTCAACCTATAAACAAACTAGGAGGTCACAGTTGGATTCCCAGTCAGG
>NW_006368958.1:0-869 GCF_000327345.1 Myotis davidii
TTTCTTTCATAGATTGTGTTTTTAGTGTTATGTCTAAAAAGCCATCACCATACTCAAATTCATCTAGATTTTCTTAGATGTTATCTTCTAGGGCTTTCATAGTTTTGCATTTTACATTGAGGTCTATCATCCATTTTGAGTTAATTTTTGTGAAGGGAGTAAGGTCTGTGTCTAGATGATGATGATGATTATTATTTGCAGATGGAGACCAGTTGTTTCAGTACCATTTGTTGAAGAGGCTAGCTTTATTCCATTATATACCTTTATTCCTTTGTCAGAGATTAGTTGACTATATTTATAAGGTCTATTTCTGTGCTCTCTATTCTGTCTCATTGATCTATTTGGCCTTTCTTTCACTAATACAACAATGTCTTGATTACTATAGCTATTTGACTTCAAGACTTATTATAACGTGTCACTCCTCCAACTTTGTTCCTCTCCTTCAAAGGAAACTCATTTTCAATTGTCCAGGTCAAATACCTTGAAGCTGCCCTTGACTACATCTTTTTCTCAGACCCTATACTCAATCCAATAGAAAATTTAGGATAGGAAACAGATCCAGAGTCTGATCACTTCTCTTCATCTACACACTGCTTCTTCCATAGTCCAAGCCATTGTTATTTCTCAGCACATAATTGTAGAGCCTCTGAATTACATAGTCTGATGCTACCCTGCCTCCTTATAGTTTATTCTCAACACAACAAGCACAATAATCCTCTTAAAACTTAACTCATATCTCTTCTTCCATTAACACCCTTTAGTGAATCCCCATCTCATGTAGAGTAGAAGAAGCCATTGGCCTGCTGGGCTCTACACAGTTTATGTCTCAGATCCTACACTCAGATGTAGCTTTATCCTTTATCACTTCA
>NW_006368959.1:0-870 GCF_000327345.1 Myotis davidii
TCTATAAGTGTATCTTATTTCTATTCAATTTTAAATAGTGTTACAAGGACAATTACTTTTTCATTAATAAATGAATTGACCTGAAAATATTAAGATATTAGCAATAATGAGTCACTGGAATCTTTTATTAAAATTATTACCAATAATTCATAAGACTGGATGTTTCTTTCCTCAACATAATAATGAAATTGTACTATGGGTTATAATCCAAAGCCTTGCTTAAATTCAGATTCTTATTTATTCTTAAAGCAACCACCTGATTTT
Organism: Myotis davidii; assembly: GCF_000327345.1. NCBI lineage: Eukaryota > Metazoa > Chordata > Mammalia > Chiroptera > Vespertilionidae > Myotis > Myotis davidii. The sequence continues at coordinate 265 of NW_006368959.1, forward strand.
TTCAAAGGATAAGTATAATGAGATTATTGACTATAAAACAAAAATTAATGGCCTTTACTAAAATTTTTCTGACATATTTGTCCACTAATAAACTGAAATTCAGAGTCCAAAACACATAAAAACACATTCTTTTCCACATGGTATTCCATTATGAAATTGCTGCAACGAACATAACATTAGTTGAACAAACATAACACTATAATCAAGCATCTGCTCGCCTTCCTGCCTGGCATATCCAACAGAGGCTTGTTGTACTTTCTTTAGTATTCTCAATAGACCTCTGTGTTCACAAAGGTCCAGAAATTATCTTTAGAACTTATCCTCCATATGGCACCAGAAAACCTGGCATAACAACCTTTCCGGCCCAAAGGATTATACAACTCTCCTATTTCAAAATATAAAACATTTGCCACAAACGAGCAACTATCAAGCAAATGTTAGAACGACCTAACGCTCTGTGCTGAAATCTTATCAAAATTGATTTGTTTGTCTATGCATGTTGACTTTAATAATTAAAAAATGCACAATAAAACAGCACATTCCTTCCCAATTTAAGATGTAAATGTTAAACACAACCTGAGTTATACTTTTCATACTAAATTCTTT
>NW_006368960.1:0-870 GCF_000327345.1 Myotis davidii
AGCTCAAAAGGTTCACCATCACTGATTTAGGTCAATCTTTACTTAAAATACTTAAACATTTGAATGCATGAAAGAGCTTGCTGATCTAGAACAGCAATTGTTTGTCAACTATAAGGGTTAGTTAGGCCTTTAAAGAGAAACACAGTTTGAGGTCTTTAAAATTTCCAACTATTTATATTTGAGAAGATGGGGATGATAATAAAATTGATTTAACAATCATGCATTGAATTCTTATGAAATATAAAATACTGTTCTATGTATTATGAGGAACAGAGTTACGGGTGACAGAGTCCCTATTGAGAGTTCATGATATTAATGGAAAACATTTTCCCACAATACCCCAATAAAATTGCAGGTATTACTCATCAATCCTCACATTTATTCCATGAGGTTGGCTCCAGAATTATTTTTATTTGTTAGACATGAAAACTGAGACTCTGGAAGGTTAAGTGACCTATACAAGGTTCCTCAGAGAATTAGTGCCAAGGACTTACAGGCGAGATGGCTGGCTTCAGAGTCCAAGATGTTAACCATGACATAAGCTGGGGCTGAGAAAATCAACTTTAATGTATTTGAAATAAGGAAAACTGTAGTAAGTGTTACAATAGAGACAGGAATAATGACTGTTCTGTGAGAGAATGGGAATCTTGACTAGGTGGTAATTTGAATTACTAAAAACAGGGAAGTGAAGAGCTATTTGGGATCTTTCTAATAAAGATTAACTAAATTTTATCAATACTTAAAAAATCTTTATTGTTAAATGTATTACATAGGTTCTTCTTTTCCCCCATTAACCTCTTCGAGCCCACTCCCATTTTCACCAGGACCTCACTACCAGATTGTGTCCATGGGTTATGCATATATGCATAC
>NW_006368961.1:0-870 GCF_000327345.1 Myotis davidii
AGGCTACTCTGTGGATGTACAACAGGCAGATTTAACATGGACATGTGAGTTACAAACACCTGCCTGGCAAACAGTGACACTCTTCAACCAACTCCTTAAGAGTGAGTTAGAGTTAAGGAGGCCAAAAGAGAAGGTAATTTGAGGGGAGGGGGCGGTAATATATCTTAGACATAAAATAAAGCAGATAAAATGAGGATCAATGTGATACCATAAGAGGTTATTATTAGTATGATATATTATAGTTTCTCTTTTCAAATATTTATTAAGTGCAGCTATGTGTCAGCAACTGTGCTCACAGTAATAAACAGGTCCTTCCATAAAGCTCCTCACATGAAAACACATAAGTAGACCTTTAGGAAAAATGTTCTAAAATGTATTGGTACCAGACATAGAATTCTGGAGGGCACCCTAGTTTTTGACATTTAGGAAGTCTTTCTAAACAAGGAAGAGTATAAGCTAATTGTTATTATTAGGGGATAATTAAGAGTTCAGGGCAAGGTGAAATAATGATCACAGACATAAAGCAAAGCCATGCCAGTGCAATGAAACAGAAGAAATATAAAAATGCACACAGTTCATACTTCTGGGAGATGAATTCTGGGGTATAGTGTAAGGGACAAGAGACATGAAAAACTTAGGGTGCTAATACCATGGTACTCATACTTTTTTGCTGAGGTTCTAAGGTATTCTGAAAAACTTTAAAAAGTTAAGTCAGAATTGTGCTATAAAGAGCACATTATAATTGTGGTTTGGAGTCTGTGGACAAAATAAATTAAAAAGAAGAGAAATTAAAAGTCATCACAAAATTTCAGAAGATAAATTATGAGTACGTGAGATAAAGCAATGGCATTCCATTATGTGTAGTGCCAG
>NW_006368962.1:0-870 GCF_000327345.1 Myotis davidii
TTTTTTCAGACCCCACAATCGTGATCACCTCTAATAGGAAGGGAGGGAAGAAAGGAAGGGACTTGGGGAGAGGAAAAGAGGGAGAAAGAGAAAGACTTTTCAGCTTATTTCTTTCATTAAAAATAAACTGAAGCCTAAATGACAATATATTAGCATTTATTATTTATGAATTTTAGGTATACAGGTATTTCTTATACCCTGAACTTGACTTTCTTAAGACAAAAAAAATGTTGCATTTGCTTGCACTAAGTAGCAAGCTGCCCTCTACAGTAACCCCCTGCCAACTTCACTCATAGATCACCTCTCTAACTACACATCTGAGCTTTCCCTTGCCCTGCTCTATCACGTGGCCCTATTTACTGCCTACTTAACACCTATCACTGTCAGGAAGTGTCCTTTTTGCTTATCTTTTAGTCATCTGCAGCCCCAACTTTCCATGAGAATGTGAAGTCCAGGAGGGCAAAGACCTAGCCTGGCTTCTAGGATAGGCGGAGAGCATGCTGGGCACTCAGCAGGGACTCCCCTGTTGAATGAATGAACAACTGCCTTGGGAAGCAAAAAGCTATCTGTTCCTTAGCTCTTCCATCAACTCGTGGATACGGCTACCTGCAGCAGTTCCCAGCTCCCTTTCAATGTCAAAGTGAAAGAAGTTTTCTCTTTTCAGAAAGGAGCAGAGATGAGGTCATACACACGTCTTAAATTTTTGTATTATCACATTTTTCCTACTCAGGAAAATGGCCGCCTGAAAATCAAGTAGGAAGTCACTGCAACTGACTTGACCTCCTTTCCCCAGCCAGGCTCTTCCTCACACCTGGAGGCTTCTCTGCCCAGCGGGTTCCGGGAGATTCTGTAAGTCACTGAAGGATTCGG
>NW_006368963.1:0-870 GCF_000327345.1 Myotis davidii
TTTTTTTTTTCTGAGATAACTTTTTTCTGGAGTGAAGTTTTAGTTGAGGTTAATCAGACAAGTAAATTTGCTGAGACAGAATCGGTTTTAGACAATGTGTGTGAAACACCAGGCTTTAACATTTTTCCTTGAAGATCAGTGCACAGAACTTGTGGGAAAAGTCTATAAATATACAACAACAAATGTAAGAAAATGGACATTTACATGGAGAAAAATTAAATTCTAAAGAAAAAGACCAGCAGCAACAGTAAAATCAAAAGGATGTGTGAGCACATTGATCATTTTTATCAGGAATGGGCACTTGTTCTACAGCAATGAATTATAATGTCAATGTTTGCTATCATTTAGTGATTTTTCTCTAATTTTTTGTAGGAGAACTTCAGAGGTTTTTAGCAAATATGACAAATTTATGATGTTTTTTAGTGACACATTTTTGAGTGAAGAGACATTTGAAAACCCCTAGAATCTACCTCAAAGAAGCAGTAACATGGCCAATTTTAAATTTATGGAAATTATTATGCAATAGGATCATTATGATTCTGCCAAAAGTATTCTTTGAAGATTTTCTGAACTGTATCTGTTGCTTTATGTAAAAGAGACTTTTCAAAATTAAACTTGATAAAAATTTTCTATGATTAACTATGAGTAAAGACAGTTTGACAAATCTAGTTATATTGCCTATTGAACCTGAATAGCCAAAGATCAATTTTAATAAAGTCACTGGCAAATTTTCCATGTTAAGGCTTACGAAGAGAAACTGTAAACTTATTATACATTATTTTGACAGACCAATATATAGGTATAAGGGTTTAGGGGGCGTTCTTTCTCAAAGAAAACATCAAGCCCCAGCTGGTTTGGCTCAGTGGATAG
>NW_006368964.1:0-869 GCF_000327345.1 Myotis davidii
AAATCAATAAAATATATTTTAAAAAAAAGTCACTCTTGGGTTTTATGTGGCCCATCCATTGGGAAGAAGAAAAATGGAAAAGGAGGCCAATTGGCCAATTATTGCGATTGTTCATGCCAAAGAGGGTGGTGGGTTAAAATAGACGGGTGGCATTAAAGATGGAGAGATGTGAATGAATGTAAGATACATTTTGAAGGTAGAATGAACAGGACTAGAGAATGTGTGTAGTGAATGAAAAGGATTTAAAAATGATTCCTGGGCTTCTGGTTTTAATAACGAGGTAATTCATTTTGCCAACAGAGGGAAATCTGAGAAAGACCTGATATGGAATTTGGGGGGAGGACAGGGATGGAGGGTCTGGAGTTCCACTGGGAGGAAAAGTGATACTCGGAATGAAGACACTCTTATTGTTGATGTTCAAAGTATTTTGTAAGCAGTGTAATTAGTTCTCGTAACAGTTGTTGTGAGTTGTTAATTACCTGAACCCCACTTTACAGGCTATGGAGAAGAGCAAGTGTCAGTAATTTGCCTAAGGCTAGAGTAAATTATAGAAATAAAGCAGCACCAATTAATTCCTGGTAGTCCTATGCTCTGCCAATCTTTTAAAAGAGTAACTCTTTGGGTTTGGGTGATTAAACTGATGGTATTTGGGGACAGTAAGGCATGGATTTTGAGGTCAATTGACTTGGAGTCATGTTGTAGCTTTGCCTCTTCTTATTTATGTGACAGGGACACATATATACTGGTAAAAATACTATCCCTGAGTCTCCAGTTTCCTAGAAAATAAAACTGATCTTACATAGTCAAATACTACATAAGTTCTTACTTTCTGCTGTATCCTCTGCCTAGAAATACCTTTTCCCAAAAAA
>NW_006368965.1:0-870 GCF_000327345.1 Myotis davidii
ATATGTAATACTTTCAACAATAAACATTTAAAATTAAATTTAAACATAAAATTTCTTTATGAGGACTCACTCTTGACAAAGAATGCTTCCTAGCCATATAGATCTGGTCATTAGGAAGAAAATGGATACATTTGCATATGGTGACAAGCTCCGAAGGACGAAATGGTTAAAACCCTGGTACATTCTATTCTCTTTGGTGGTTAAATATAATTAGAGTAAAAGAGAAAATTCAGTAATGGTAAAGCATGTAAGTCCTCGGGTTGATTAAGATAGTTTTGATTGAGGTCCGTTGGCAAGAAAGCCACCAGAGGCCTCTCACTATGAGAAAATGGACTGTGATCTGGTGATTCAGACCCAACAGCAGGGTCCTGAGGGTGTGTGGGAAGATGGTTAACTCCAGGAATATGCCACACTGAAGGGGAAAGTTGCTATGCATCAAGATATCCAACATGGTCTCACGCTCTTGGGAAAATGTATGAGCATTTATCTGTGAATTGAAATAGCTAAAGCCTTGGGGAAATGCTCAGAAGACAAGGTTTACAACATTTTAAATCCAATTTGGCACTGAAGAGCATATCTTATTGCTATCTGCATAACTATCTCTATTGAACTCTAACATACCACCAGTTCTATATTGAGGTTTCTTTCTATGAAATTAATGAATCTATTTATTGAAGAACACTTTCAGGATATCATTTATTTATGTCACTCAATAGCTTCTCCAGAACTTTTCATAGGAGAAGTTGTACCCCAGAATTTCTATCCATAATAATTGTATTTCTCCTTGGCGATTACTTTGTCTTTGTCTTGTGAGACGTTGTAGGTTTCCTGAATGATAAAACTTTCCTGTTTACACCTTAGCCCTTAGGA
>NW_006368966.1:0-870 GCF_000327345.1 Myotis davidii
ACCATTCTGGAACCTTCCTTCTTCCTCCCTCCCGCTCGCACCATTGCTCGCATCACTCTCCTCTGTGGGCATTAGTCCCCCTGGCGTCCGGGACTCCGGCCCCTCCGGTGTGTCCCCCTCACCCCACCCTGGACGCGCTTTGCCACATAACCTCTGCCCCTGCCGTCCACGGGCCGTTTCCTGCACTGCCCCCAGCCCCGGGGGGGCCCTGCAGGTCCGGACCAGGCCCCCCTTTGCCTCGGCCTCCACACTCCACTCGCAGGCTGATGGTCCCGCTGACCAGCTCTGTGAACATCACCCCCTTTTCTGCTGATGCGCCCCGGTTCATATCTGGACCACCCTCACCCTGACAGCCAGATGGATAAATACTCCTAACTATCTCTCAAACAGCACCACGCCTGGCAAACAAGGAGTCAGACAGCCAGTGAGAGAGGAGCCCAGAGGCAGGGGCGTCTCTGGCACCAGCCTGGCGGGAGGGCACGGACCCCCTGAGTCTGCAGGCGACCTTGGCAGTTCCAGATGCTGCAGCTCACGCCCTCCTGGGAGCTGTAGGACCCTCTCCTCCATCGCCCTCCCCGGGGGCATCCTTCACCGGCCCTGAGCGCCAGTCACACGCCTGGTTCAATAGCTCACTGTCGTCAGTCCCTTAGGGCCTAAGAGCAGCGATCTTACCTTTCTTACTGATCACCCAACTCCCTGCCCCACAATCCTCCCCACCCCCCAATCTGGGTAAGTGTTGCTGAATGAGTGCACGCGTGGCAGGTGTGAATTAATTCACCACGAAATTCAGCCCATGGTATTTGTCCTTCCAAACGGCAAAGACACGTCCGTCCGGAACATCACCTCCCTTTGCGAAGCCCTGCGGTGACC
>NW_006368967.1:0-869 GCF_000327345.1 Myotis davidii
GAAGTGGCTCAATTCCACTCTTGAGAGTTGTCCTACTTGTAAGAATTCCCTACGATCCTGGCTCTCTTTTGGCACAAGAAATGGCCCTCTGATCGTGGTATCCCTAGTCATGGTGATTTCTGAGGGTCTGTGTCATGTTTACAGCAGCTCCTTCAGTTTCCAAAAATGTGATATTCAAATGGTGTTCGTTTTTTCTACCCATTTACTCACTGATGAGCGTTCCCATAGGTGAGGAAATGAGAAATCATTAGGTATATATAAACCTGACAACAGGCCTACATTCTGGGGGTTGGTTGTAAAGCAGATAGGACAGAATTTTGCACAGCAATCTGCTTTACATCTAAAACCCAGAAAGCTGTAGCATATATTGCCACCATATGTCCAGTACATCGCAGTGTTCAATAGCAGCTTCCTTTAGTCAGGAAGCTAATTGCATCCTCTTACCAACTTTACATACTGTATGTTCACACAATATTTTTAAGATGTATCATTTTCTCCTTCCATATTTCACATGTTCACATATGACCTTGAGATGTCCACCTTCTAAATTCTGTCTTCCTCCCTCCGCCCTACAACAAGCTCTTTCTCCTGTTCCCACAGTGTTAGTCATCCGCGGTAACTACTCCTCGACTGGACCCATTCTATCCCTAAAGACTTCCTCTTTAATCACTTTCCCTCCTTTTCTGTGCCCTTGGGGGTCCCTATAGAGCTCTCAGACTTATACACTGCTCCTTTTTTTTCCTACTTAGAAGAAAATTTAAAAGCAAAGAGTGACATGTGATTAATCACATGCAAATTCATGCATGTCTTTTCTTTTCCCCAAAGCATTCTTTTATGGAGCAAATGCAGATTTTTTTAAACTGAAAGCA
>NW_006368968.1:0-870 GCF_000327345.1 Myotis davidii
TACACAGCTGAGCAGGCATATTAAGGTAGGACCCTTTGACACTCAGCCAGTTGGTGATCATCTGTTGAGGACTCAACATGTGCTTCCTCCGTCAGGCCCTGTGGTAGGCACTTGAGTTAGAAAGCAGAATTCATTCTTCAGCTCTGATAACATTCAGGGTTGCTGTTAGTGACCACTGGGTCCTGTGGCCTGGGAGTGGCACACCTCAGTTGTATAACCAAGTGGGCATACATTTGACATTTGGTCTGTCATCTGCCTTTGTACTTTCTTCCCAGAAGCCTGCATTTGGAAGAATGATTAGCTCTTTGGTTGAACCTGGGACTAACTATGAACTTTTAATGTATTTGTCTTGTTCAACATTTGTGTTTTTGCCTGCTGCATGTCAGCCAAAGTACCAGGCGTGGATTGTAAAGTGGGCTTGTGTGGTATTTGAGGAAAATAACTTATCATCTTATGGCTGGTTCTTGTTTGTTTTCTTTTAATCTGAGACTTCTCTAGGAAAAAGCACAATCAAGTAATTGGCAGCAGTTTCCAGAATTACAAGTATATTTGCTATTTCAGCATCTTTTTTATATTATAGTTTTTGGGTTTGTGCTCTCATTGAATATATTATGGGTTTTAAAATAACTCATTCCTCAAATCTTTTGACTTTGGCTTAGTGCATTGAATTAGTCTTTTCTGGATTATATGTTTTGACTTGTATTCAAAGATGATTTTGAGCAGTATTTTTACCCTGACTGAAGCCTTGAAACAAATAGAAATCTTCTATTTATATAAAAGCCTAAACTATTGTTATGACTGAACAACCAGAATGACTGACCAGTTGCCATGACGCACACCACCAAGGGGCAGACGCTCAAGGCAGGAGCT
>NW_006368969.1:0-870 GCF_000327345.1 Myotis davidii
ACAGTAGGAATTGGGATCAGGAACATAAACTGAGTTTTTATGACAGAAGATACTATAACCTTTCTCCAGCCTATTACCAACAGGAAGTTACCTAATTAAGACGTTATTGTCTCCTCCCCATTTCAGAAACTGGAATTTATCTGGTAGGATGGAGGCTAGGTCAGGTACTCTATAGGAAAGGGCCTGGCCAGCTCTAGAAGCACCTTATCTGCAAATGTTCCTTCTCTCTTATTCATCTCAATCCTTGGCATTTTTATTTAAACTAGCAACATTTAAAAGGGGTAATCTCTTTGCCTCCGTGTCCTTGCCTGTGAGTTGGGTAAATTAATAGCTCCCACCCATTAGAATTATAAAGAGAAATGGGTTAATTTATGCAAACAATGATAATAACTGGCTCATGTTGGGCATTCAATATATTTTAGCTATTGTTACTACATTGATGCTCCTTCCTCCACATATGTCCAATTAATTACTAATAGTCCCTTCATCCTACAGAATTGTTCTCTCAGATATTACCATCCCACCCATCCTTCCTTCCATATCCTAACTTCTCTTGTTCAGGCACTCAAAATCTCTACTGCAATACCTCCAGTTATCTGCAGTTTCTGCTCCTATACTTCAGTTCACTCTGCTGCCTCAGTAAGTGGAAACTCACTCTGCTTCAGTTCACTGTTTGTCTTCCATAACATTTATTAGATCCCCTACCTCCCCTGATAAAGTGAGTCACTGCTGTTGCTAAGATAAAGTCCACATTCCTTAATTGGTACATGAAACTTCCATTTTCAATCTTTTATTATCTATTGTCCCAATTATATACTACTAGAGGCCCAGTGCACTAATTCGTGCAAGGGTGGGGTCCCTTGGCCTGGC
>NW_006368970.1:0-870 GCF_000327345.1 Myotis davidii
GAAGCAGGTCCCAGAGAGGAAAGGGGAAGGTTTCGCCATTGGCCCCTTCCAGCTGGTGAAAGACACTTTTAGAAATCCTGTTAAGACGCTAAGAGAATATATTTATTTGTGCTCAACTGTTTTCTTCCATTGTCACCTCCCTTTATTTATGAAACCCTTTATGTGACAAAAATGTACATGTAAAAAGATTTAATTACAAAGTGCTCTTTCAGTTGTAATCAGCACAAACACAGTTTTCTGAGTCCAATAAAATGGGATAAAGGGCGTATTGTGAAGCAATTACCACCAAAATGACCTTTAATGATGCGACTGTACAATGAAATATGAATAATTACTCCTGAATTTAAGGTAACAGAGAAACAGGGAAAGATAAATATAAAATTTAATCTCTTAGATAAATATTGTACTAAATATATCTTTAACATTTGTTTCACATTTTTAATACTTTCATGAAAGAATACATCTCTCATTGGAACTAAATTCCACATGACAAGCACTTTGTAAGCTATGTGCATAGCATCAATAATTTATGCTTTATTCAATATATACACATCTTACCATACATGAGGGCCTACTATGTGTGGGGTCCTGTGCTGTATATGCAAAGGAGAGCATGGAGAAGGGGACAGACCACTGTGGTTCCTGTCAATACAGAACTTAGAGTACAGTGAGGAAAAACATTAAATGAGTAAATAATACATGCTCAGTGTAAATCATCAGCTTTTCAATTCATAACGACTTCACTGTTTCTCCCTAGAATGTGTGAATATTTAACTTTGTTAACCTAGGAAGTCTCTTGAATTAGTTTTTCAGAATTCAGGAATACCTATCTTAAAGGTAAATATAAATCTTTCTCTGAAAACAAAAAAA
>NW_006368971.1:0-870 GCF_000327345.1 Myotis davidii
CCCTTCCTCTCTGAAATCAATAAATTTATATATAAAAAATTTACTAAGCATTGTGTAAGTTCTGGGCATGAAGTGCAGCACAAGAAAGACCAGGTCTATACTCATGGAGTTTACATGCAGTGAGGGAAATGGTAAGGGAGCAGGCAGCTAAGGCTTATCTGAGGAAGATGGAAGGTGGTGGTAACTGATGAATAACAAGAAAATAGCCATGAGAAGAGTGGGGAATGTTTTAGATAGAGGTCATGAGATAGGAAATGTTTCTAAGTTATAAAAACTAACAGTATGGTTGAGATTTAGTGAAGAAATGGAGGTGTTGGAGGAGATGAGGTTGGAGAAGTGGGTAGGTACAAGATCACAATGGGCCTTGGAGGCGAAAAGGAGTTTGAATTTTCTTGTTAAGTACAATAGGAAACCACTGAAGACTAAGAATTACTCTATTGAAGTATAATTTACATGTAAAATACACTGATTTTAAGTGTACTATAAATTTTGACAAAGGTATATTCCAGTGTAAATGCTACCCAAATCAAGATGAGTACATTTCCATCATCCCTGAAAGTTTCCTCCTATTCTGTTGTTTCACACAAGAATGTTCTCTCATGTCTCCTTGTCTCTCACACTCACTGATCTGATTTTCATCACCATAGCTTAGCCATGCCTGTTTTAGAACCTCATATTAATGCGATTATATATTTATATTCTTTTTATTCTTTTGCATTTTTCTAATTTTACAAGTTTTAGTGATTCATTCATGTTGTTGAGTCTAATAGGTCCCTCCATTTTTTGCTGAGTAGTATTTCTTATGAATATACCACAATTTCTATTTATTTGCCTGTTTCTAGTTTTTATTTCATTCATTTATTTTTTTTA
>NW_006368972.1:0-870 GCF_000327345.1 Myotis davidii
CTCCTTTGTAGAAACTTTTGGAATCATACTACTTAAAATAAAGGCACTGTTATCATAATACATACTAATGGAAGCTCAGGATTTTGAGGAAAGAAGAAAGCTGGCATAACTGAGGCAGGATTTGGACCTAGGTTATTTTGACTTAAAATGCTGAGCTCCTTCACTGACGTCATCGTATTTCTGTTTTACATCTCAGTTGCCTGACATAAAGCATTATGAAGGTGACCTAACCTATCTGGGACAAATTGCTTGAATTTACCTTGTTCATGTAGTCAGTTGGATGGATAGACATGGTGGTTCTGTCCTTGTCATCATGTGATGTGAAAGACAGAAGGGACCTCAGGAACTACCTGAAGCAAGTGGTTCTCAAACGTTAGTACGTCTCTGACACTGAGGGAATTTGCTACAAGTGAGGTATTCTGGATCCCTTTCCCAGAAATTATAAACCAAGTGCTGAATGGATCCAGAAGGCTCACTCTTCAATAAACACTTCCGGTGTGGTAGGCAAGAAATTCATGAAAAACACTTGGAAAACATTAACCTATTTGAGTTGCCTTATTTTATAGATGAAGAAAGGGAAGCCACTCCAGAGATGGGAAGCTACTGCGCTTTCTTCTCTGCCAGTAGCATTGATGCCAAGACTAGAATCCGAGTATTTGGTCTCCCAAGCAAGTCAATGATTCCTGTTTCTTGATGTCCACTTTCGTTATCAATCGTTGGTTTGTTAGTCTATTTGATGGGCATCTATTGTTTAGCCACAGATCCCAGAAATACACATAAACAGAAGCATTACTATAGATTAAATAAATAACATATCACACACATGCAGTATTTACCAGTGCTATATAATAAAAGGCTAATATGCAAATC
>NW_006368973.1:0-869 GCF_000327345.1 Myotis davidii
GTAGTATCTCATTGTGCTTTTAATTTGCATTTCCCTGAAGGCCACTAACCCAGTCTTTGTCTAACCAGAAAAGCATGCTTTTCAAGCAGCCAAACATGCATTTTCTGGAATTTCAATTATTTTTTTAAGAACACATATGCATTAAATATGTTCACACATATGCTATCCATTCTACTTAATTCTAAAAGTGGGAAGATTGGGTTGGTGGACTAGGAGATTGTCATACCAACCGAGTTGTCATTTCTCTTTCGTTGTGGGTATTTTAATCTTTCTTCTGTAGTGAACTACACAATCCTAGAACCCAGAATTGTTGGGCTCTTAACAAATACTACTGTTTGTTCTGCGTCAAGTTCTTTTTATACATTGATTCCTTTCACTCTTACCACAACACAGTAGCAGCTATTATCCTTTTCATTTGGAGCTGACAGGGTGATCTCATTTGGCCAAGGCCACATTTCTAGTAAGAGTTGGAGTAGACGTTCAAGCCATGATCTGCCTTACTCCAAACCCTGTGCTCATCATCACTGCCCCCTCTGGACTCTTAAATATTGTTGTTCAGTTGGGAATGCCCAAAGTATGCATATGGGGCCTGAAGTATTCTTTCTAAGACCTAGGCGATTATTGCTCAAGAGCCTTCCAACAACATCCCACAGTGTGGTAATTCTGACTTGTAATGGTTAATTGATAGCTTCTTGTATGTATCCTAGGCCTAAATCTATGTTAGGTCCTCTGAAAGAAAAAAATAACATTATTTATTGAGCTATTATCATGTGCTAGATGCCATATCAGGTCCTTGATATACAGGGTGATACAAGGTATCCCAAAAAATGTATATACACTTAAATAGCTGATAGCTCAATTTTAAAAAT
>NW_006368974.1:0-870 GCF_000327345.1 Myotis davidii
AGCTTCACCTATTTATTTACATATTGACTGATTTCATGCTACTACAGCAGATTTGAGGAGCTATGATAGGGCTTGGAAAACCAGAAATACTACTATTTGAACCTTCATAGAAAGAGTTTACTGACCGAAGAGAAGAGAAAATAGAGGATGGGGGACCAGTGGAGAAACTGTTGCAATGCTTCTGGATGATGGTGTGAATTGAGTGAGATAGACTTGACAATAGACTCAATAAGATTTATTGAATACAGAATTGGAGCTATATGAAGAAGGGAGAAAATAAGGAACAGTTCTGCTAGGAGACTGGTGGAACTTCCTAATGGCGGAGAACTTTAGATAATATGTGGTCTCAATCCATAGGGGAAAGGGAATTTCTTCCTAGTAAATTTTATGAGCATTTGCGCATGTTTCCCAGGTGATATAAATTCAATAAATGTATTTGCTTGGTGCCTAGAAGTGTTATTAACCCCAGTGGGAACCACTTCCATTCTCAAAAGTGTTCTGGAGCGATCCATTTCTTCCACACTCTTCCCTCTTATGACAAAATTATGCATATTATTTACAGGAAATATTAGAATAGAGATACTGTTCGCAGGTGATTTCTGAGTCTTTGAGAAGGCAGATTTAACATAGTAAATGAAATTAACTAAATGAACTAGAAACTAAGTAACACAGATCCCAAATGAGTCTTGGGAAAATGAGTCTTAAAGGTAGTTTGTACTAACAATTGAAGACCATTGAGAGTAGTCAAAGAATAAATGGCCATGAAAGATTTACATTTTCATCCTGCATATTGAAACATATTAATCACAAATATACTTTCTTAAATTTAAATTTTTAATTGTTTAAAGTATTACATGAGTCTCATTTTTC
>NW_006368975.1:0-870 GCF_000327345.1 Myotis davidii
ACAATAAATGAAAGAATTAGAACTTTAAACCTAGACTTCCTATGTGAAGTTCTTTTCCCTACTTTAAATGCACCCATAGATGACATTGGAATCTTTCTGCATGTTGGCACACTAGCCCTGAGACCTTGTTTTATGAGTTCCTGCACCAGAGCTCCTTGGATGGTCTCTGAGACAACTTTGACAGCCAGATCTACTCTTTCAGAAATGTTACAAAGGCATTGCCATTTATTTGGAAAGATACACATTTTTTAAAGAGTAATTGCATCTTTCCAAGAAAGTTTCACTTTGGCTGAGAAACTCACTTGGATGGCTGAGGAGAGACAAGAGACTGGAGGAAACCATTACCAACCTGGAAGACAGATGCCCAGACAGGCGACTCCCAGTAGAGCACTTTGTTCTCTAAGAACTAAGGCTTCGAGGGGTTAAATAATCTGTTACTGCAACGTGCCTGGTGTGCAAGAGGCCTTCGACAAGTACTTATTTGAATGAGCGAGCTCACGTACCCTTACAAAGGTGAAATAAAGCAGAACCTTCCTTCTCCATGGAGGGAACAATCAGAGTCTAATAAACTGAGGCCACATCTCAATGTTTAGGAATATTTAATATTTAATGACACACCTGAGGCTAGGGCTCAGATTTACTTATCTGAGCCAGCCCCGACTTTGGTCACCGCCTCATACCCTGGCTGAGTGTTTTAGAAAGGACCTTTTGGAAAGTTTGTAAACAGTTGCTGTAGTAACCAGGTTCTATGGTAACCAGACACAATTGGGGTGGTGGTAGTGTGGCCGTGAGGCTGTCTAGCCAGTATATTTCACTATTGCTTCCAATAACAAGGCTGCCCTGTGGTTCCCTAGAAAAGGACTGAGATAT